>NW_028270155.1:3034139-3334139 GCF_037043375.1 Chiloscyllium plagiosum
TCAACTTCACCAACACATTCCACCCTGACCTTAAATTTACCTGGACCATCTCTGACACCTCCGTCCCCTTCCTGGACCTCTCCATCTCCATTAGTGACGACTGACTTGACACTGACATCTTCTACAAACCCACCGACTCCCACAGCTACCTGGATTACACCTCTTCCCACCCTACCTCTTGCAAAAATGCCATCCCGTATTCACAATTCCTCCGCCTCCGCCATATCTGCTCCCAGGAGGACCAGTTCCACCATAGAACACACCAGATGGCCTCCTTCTTTAGAGACCGCAATTTCCCTTCCCACGTCATTAAAGATGCCCTCCAACGCATCTTGTCCACATCCTGCACCTCTGCCCTCAGACCCCACCCCTCCAACCATAACAAAGACAGAACATCCCTGGTGCTCACCTTCCACCCTACCAACCTTCGCATAAACCAAATCATCCGCCCACATTTCCTCCACCTCCAAACAGACCCCACCACCAGGGATATATTTCCCTCCCCACCCCTTTCCGTCTTCCGCAAAGACCGTTCCCTCCATGACTACCTGGTGAGGTCCACGCGCCCCCTACGTCCCACCCTCCCATCCTGGCACTTTCCCCTGTCGCCGCAGGAACTGTAAAACCTGTGCCCACATCTCCTCCCTCACCTCTATCCGAGGCCCTAAAGGAGCCTTCCACATCCATCAAAGTTTTACCTGCTCATCCACTAATATCATTTATTGTATCCGTTGCTCCCGATGCGGTCTCCTCTACATTGGGGAGACTGGGCGCCTCCTAGCAGAACGCTTTAGGGAACATCTCTGGGACACCCGCACCAATCAACCACACCACCCCGTGGCCCAACATTTCAACTCCCCATCCCACTCTGCCTCATCTTCCGCCTCGGAACACTTCAACCCTAGGGCATCAATGTGGACTTCAACAGTTTCCTCATTTCCCCTTCCCCCACCTCACCCTAGTTCCAAACTTCCAGCTCAGCACTGTCCCCATGACTTGTCCGGACTTGTCCGACCTGCCTATCTCCTTTTCCACCTATCCACTCCACCCTCTCCTCCCTGACCTATCACCTTCATCCCCTCCCCCACTCACCTATTGTACTCTATGCTACTTTCTCCCCACCCCCACCCTCCTCTAGCTTATCTCTCCACGCTTCAGGCTCACTGCCTTTATTCCTGATGAAGGGTTTTTGCCCGAAACGTCGATTTCGAAGTTCCTCGGATGCTGCCTGAACTGCTGTGCTCTTCCAGCACCACTAATCCAGAATCTGGTTTCCAGCATCTGCAGTCATTGTTTTTACCTCCCCAAAGCCTGTCCACTATCTCCAAGGCACAAGTAAGGAGGGGATGGAATACTCCCCACTTGCCCCTGGATGGGAGCAGCTCCAACAACACTCAAGAAGCTTGACACCATCCAGGACAAAGAGCCCACTTGACTGGCACCACATCTTCAAACACCCACTCCCTCCCCCACCATTGCTCAGTAGCAGCAGTGTGTACTATCTACAAGATACAGTGCAGAGGTTCACGAGTCCTCCTTCCCATTCCATCACTGTCAAATCCTGTCAAACTCCCTCCACCACTGACGCTCAGTAGCAGCAGTGTGTACCAGCTACAAGATGCACTGCAGAAATTCACCAAAGATCCTCAGCCAGCACCTTCCAAACTCACGATCGCTTCCATCTAGAAGGACAAGGGCAGCAGGTACGTGGGAACACCATCCAAATCCCCCTCCAAGCCACTCACCATCCTGACTTGGAAATATGTCACCGTTCCTTCAGTGTCGCTGGGTCAGAATCCTGGAATTCCCTCCCTAAGGACATTGTGGGTCAACCTACAGCACATGGACTGCAGCTGTTCAAGAAGGCAGCTCACCCCCACCTTCTCAAGGGGCAACTAGGGACGGGCAATAAATGATGGGCCCAGGCAGAGACACCCACATTGCATGAGTAAATAACAGAAAGGATGGTGAAACCGGCTGAGGGGATTGGGTGTAGTAAGTTAAATAAATAAATCAAAGTCATTTTAATCTGAACAGGAGAAAGCATGGTTTTGTTGTTTGACGTGTTGCTGTGGTTTGAAGATTGAGTGTGAAGAGAGAGGATTGTGCTCGGTTTTGTGAACTGGCTGCTTCAGAGAGAAACCTGTCTTTCTGAGCAGGAAGTTCAGGAGCATGTCCTCATCTGAGGAGTCAGCACTTTCCTTTCCTCATTTCCACATTCAAACAAGATTGGTTTGTCGAGAGTGGACAGGATTTGCAAATGAAGGCGGATTTTTGGTGGACATATGACTCATTCCACACTTTTGAGTTTTTTACTGGCAATGACAGCTCTCTGTCAGAAATAGAACTTTGCAAAAAACTTGGGGACCTGATGTGCAGAATGAGCTGCGTTGCTGGTTGGGGAGAGAATGGTGGGTTGTCTACCCCTGCCCTTGCCCCTCTCACAGCCCTTCCTCCCAAAGTCTGCCCACTCCTGGTGGTTTTGATGAGCACTGCAATAAGGTTAGGGTTAGTTCACTCCAAGTCCACTTCACTACCACCTGTGGTCACTCAGCAGCTTGGTCCCTGGTCCCACCAACACCCAATTTAGCAATCCTTCATCTTTGTTTTCAAATCCCTGCCCTGGGATCACCCCTCCGTCTCTCCGTAATCACATCCTACTTCACAACTTCCCCTCACACCCCCACCCTCCCCATCTCATCCAATCCTGACTTTGAGTCTTGTGTTTTCTCAATCTCAATCCCTCGTTCATTAGTGACTATGCTTTCAGTGTCTACATCTCTGGAACTATCCCCAAGCTTACCTCCAAACCTTTCACATCCCTGATGTAGGAGATAGCAGAGGGAAAACGTTGGATTAGCTGGACTTTCCTCCTATTTGTCCCTCCATCTAACCCATCTAACCCATATCCTTTGTCCTGGGGCTGGTATTTGGAAGAGTTGAAATAGTTACAACAAAGACAGTACATGATCAAATAGATAATGCAGCTGATCCATGGGAACACCACTCCCTGCAGATTCCCCTCCGAGCCACTCACCATCCTGACTTGGAAATATATCACCGTTCATTCAGTGTCACTGGGTCAAATTCCTGGAATTCCCTCCCTAAGGACATTGTGGGTCTACCTACAGCACATGGACTGCAGCGGTTCAAGAAGGCAGCTCACTACCACTTTCTTGGCACGGTGGCTCAGTGGTTAGCACCACTCCCTCCCAGAACCAGGGTCCCAGGTTCAATTCCAGCCTCGGGTAACTGTCTGTGTGGAGTTTGCACATTCTCCCCGTGTCTGCGTGGGTTTCCTCCGGGTGCTCCGGTTTCCTCCCATAATCTAAAGATGTGTAGGTTAGGGTGGATTGTCCATGGGAAGTGCAGGGATAGGATGGGGGGGGGGTGTGTGGTTTTTAGGATGCTCTTCGCAGGGCCAGTGTGGACTCAATAGGCCAAATGACCTGCTTTCACACTGTTGTGCGTGGGAAATCATGTCTTACAAACTTGATTGAATTTTTTGAAGAAGTAACAAAGAGGATTGATGAGGGCAGAGCAGTAGATGTGATCTATATGGACTTCAGTAAGGCGTTCGACAAGGTTCCCCATGGGAGACTGGTGAGCAAGGTTAGATCTCATGGAATACAGGGAGAACTAGCCATTCGGATACAGAACTGGCTCAAAGGTAGAAGACAGAGGGTGGTGGTGGAGGGTTGTTTTTCAGACTGGAGGCCTGTGACCAGTGGAGTGCCACAAGGATCGGTGCTGGGTCCTCTACCTTTTGTCATTTACATAAATGACTTGGATGCTAGCATAAGAGGTACAGTTAGTAAGTTTGCAGATGACACCAAAATTGGAGGTGTAGTGGACAGCGAAGAGAATTACCTCAGATTACAACAGGATCTGGACCAGATGGGCTGAGAAGTAGCAGATGGAGTTTAATTCCGATAATTGCGTGGTACTGCATTTTGGGAAAGCAAATCTTAGCAGGACGTATACACTTAATGGTAGGGTCCTAGGGAGTGTTGCTGAACAAAGAGACCTTGGAGTGCAGGTTCATAGCTCCTTGAAAGTGGAGTCGCAGGTAGATAGGATAGTGAAGGTGGTAAAAACAATGACTGCAGATGCTGGAAACCAGATTTTGGATTAGTGGTGCTGGAAGAGCACAGCAATTCAGGCAGCATCCGAGGAGCAGCAAAATCGACGTTTCGGGCAAAAGCCCTTCATCAGGAATAAAGGCAGAGAGCCTGAAGCGTCGATTTTGCTGCTCCTCGGATGCTGCCTGAACTGCTGTGCTCTTCCAGCACCACTAATCCAGGATAGTGAAGGAATCCTGAAGAAGGGCTTATGCCTGAAACGTCGATTCTCCTGTTCCCTGGATGCTGCCTGACCTTCTGCACTTTTCCAGCAACACATTTTCAGCTCTGATCTCCAGCATCTGCAGACCTCACTTTCTCCACACAGCAAGATCCCACAGGTGTGGGAGGTATGATAATGAGCATGGAGGACTGGATGTTTGGTGAGGAATAAATATTGGGTCAGAGACTGGAGGGGATCTCCCTGTCTCTCTTCAGAAGAGTCTCGTGGTGTAGTCTCTCAGAGGGTAGCCAGGGGATTGGTTTACCACTTTGTCTGAAGGACAGAGCCTGTCATAGCTCCATGCTGAGACCCTGAGATCTGCACAGATAATACCCATAGGCTGCTGACTGTGGGACAGCGTGTCATGGGTTATGACTGAGTCAAAGTTCATTGCTTCTGAGGCAGCACATTTACAGTCAGTCCTCTGTCTGACAACATTTTTCTAAAGTTAACTTTACTCAAAATATCTCCTTCTGACTCGATGCTGTCCCATATTACAGTGACACATTTTCCCAAAACGATGAATTTCCTGTAAGGGTACAGAGTGTACTGTGCTGCTTTGTTATTGGGATAGAGTACGATATAATCCCAGAGTCTGACACTAAAACCACTGACATTATATTAACCAAGTAGCTGTCCAATCAGACACCAACTCCATAGAGGGCTGTACAGGAACTGAGTAACTGATCCAACTGAACAATAAGCAGAAAATACAAGATAGGAGCAGGAGGAGCCTGCCCCGTTATTCATGATCATGGCTAATCATCCAACTCAATAGCCTAATGCTGCTTTCTCCCCATGACCTTTGATCCCATTCACCCCCAAGTGCTATATCCAGCTGCCTCTTGAATACATTCAATGTTTTGGCATCAGCTACTTCCTGTGGTAATGAATTCCACAGGCTCACCACACTTTGAGTGAAGAAATAACACCTCAAATCATTCCTAAACGGTCCACCACAAATCCTCAGACTGTGACCCCCTGGGTCTGGACACACCCACCTTTGGGAACATCCTCCCTGCAGCTACCCTGTCTTGTCCTGTTTGCATTTTATCAATCTCTGGGATTGCCCCCCTCACTTATCTGAACTCTACTGACTGTCCCAGGGTCACCAAGATTAAAGAGGGAATCACATGGCTCAAGGATTGGTGTGGGAGAAAAGGTTTGAAATCCTGGGACATTAGCACCAGCAATGGGGAAGGACAGAGCTGTTCCAATGGGACGGGCTCCACCTGAATTATACTGGGACCAGGGTCCTGGTGAATCACATAACGAGGGCTATGGATAGGGCTTTAAATTAAACAGTGGGGTGGGGGGGTGGGGGTTCAGTTACATGGAAAATTATGGAAGAAGTTAAAGCAGAGGGAGGGCTCAGTGGAGATTATCAATGTTTCCAGAAGCAGCAATTGGACCGAGAGGTTTAACTTCAGACTGCGTAGATAAGGGGACAGCGATGAGGATGGGGTGGGGGGGCAGTCAATGCAGGACTGAGGGTGCTGTATTTAAATGCACCCAGTGTACGAAACAAGGGAAACGGTCTTGTAGCGCAGACTGTAACTGGCAGGTACGATGTTGTGGGTATCACAGAGCCATGGCTAGAAGGAGATCAGGGCTGGCAAATAAATATCCAGGGGGACACATCCTATTGAGAGGGCGGGCAAAGGGGGAGGGGATTGTCTTATTAATGAGAAATGAACCAAAATCAGAAAGTGCTGGAGAAGCTCAGCAGATCTGGCAGCCTCTGTGCAGAGAAATCAGAGTTAGCATTTCAGGTGCGGTCGGGTTCTGAGGCAGGGGCACCAGACCCGAAACATCATCTCTGATTTCTCTAACACAGATGCTGCCAGACCTGCTGAGCTTTTCCAGCACTTTCTGATTTTGTTTCTAATTTCCAGCATCTGCGGTTCTTTTGGTCGTTTTGTTTCATAAGAAATGAAATTAAATCAGAAGCATGAAGGGTCAGCAGGTGGAGGATCTGTGTGGGTAGAGTTGAGGAACTCCAAAGGGTAAAAACACCCTGATGGGTGTGACATCCATGTCTCTGAGCAGGAGTCAGGGTATGGGGCAGAAAAGACATCAGGAGATAAGCAAGGCAATATTACAATCGTCACGGAGATTTCAATATACAGGTGGACTGGGAAATCAGGTTGGCAGCAGATCTCAAGAAAAGGAATTTGTGGAATGACTATGAGATGGTTTTTTTGGAGCAGTTTGTGATGGAGCCCACCAGGGAAGAGGCAGTTCTGGATTCGGTGATGTGTAATGAGAGAGAGTAGGTTAGGGAGCCTAGGTTAGGGAATCCCTAGGGGATGGAGTCAACCCAGGTATTATTAATCTGTGGAACCCATTGTGTCAGAGGCTTGTGGAGGCCTGGGCATTGTATGTATTTGAGACAGAGCTAGATTGGTCTTCATTAGCACGGGGATCAAGTGGAATGGGAATAAAGCAGGGGAATGGGGCTCAGAAACACATCCTGGTGGATTGGATGGTGGGGCAGACTCGATGGGAGAATGGCCTCATTCTGCTCCTATATCTTATGGTCTACAGGAACTCAGTCACCCCCGCCCCCCCCACCGAGCTAAACAGGAAATGAGTGACCATCCTGGATGGACAGGAACTGAGTAATAACATCCCTCTGAAGCAGATGGATCGTGAACCTGGCTCAGAGAATTGGAAACTACCATTCTTCACAAAAGCTGTCTGACAGGGTGCTGTATGAATGCGAATGGTTATTGCTTCACATCAGTGCAGGGCGTGGATATTACACAGATGGTGGCTTACCAGAAATTTGAAAAGCCCGTTATCCTAGGTTCTACTGCAATGCGATGTACCTGTAACTGGTGCTACATGAATGTAACTGTTTCATTTATGCTCCTGCTACTTCCTGATGATGACTGGCGATGGATGAGCATTCACGGTCACCCCATTGGCAGAGATAATGTCAACTGTATTCACCAACATGACTGGTTAATCATTAGCAGCAGGTTTACACTTGGTGCGTGTGCAAAGAGGGACAAATATTTGCTAATTTCATGCCCATAAAGTCCAGGAGATTAATTCCTGACGAGGAGCAGATTGCATCACCATCAGAGGCTCCTTTAGAACTCTCTCCGACAACCAGCAGCCCCTGACATTCATTCAGGAGTTAGCAAAACTGCACCAATCACAACAGAGGGGAGGAACAGGATCATTGAGAGTGACCTCAGATCTGTGGGGAGGGCAACTCAGAGGGGATAGCGCTGAGGTCAACACTATTAGTGTTAGAGATTCATGGGCTCAATATCCACAACAGAGTGAACACAAACATCAAGGACTATCTCCGAGTGCAGTATGAGGGAGTGGGCACTGTCAGGGGGTCAGTGCTGAGGGAGTGGGCACTGTCAGGGGGTCAGTGCTGAGGGAGTGGGCACTGTCAGAGGGTCAGTGCTGAGGGAGTGGGCACTGTCAGGGGGTCAGTGCTGAGGGAGTGGGCACTGTCAGGGGGTCAGTGCTGAGGGAGTGGGCACTGTCAGGGGGTCAGTGCTGAGGGAGTGGGCACTGTCAGGGGGTCAGTACTGAGGGAGTGCCACACTGTCGGAGGGTCAGTGCTGAGGGAGTGCCGCACTGTCGAAGGGTCAGTGCTGAGGGAGTGGACACTGTCGGGGGGTCAGTGCTGAAGGAGTGCCGCACTGTCGGAGAGTAGGTGCTGAGGGAGAGCCGCACAGTCGGGGGGTCAGTGCAGAGGGAGTGCCGCACTGTCAGAGGGTCAGTGCTGAGGGAGTGCTGCACTGTCGGAGGGTCAGTGCTGAGGGAGTGCCACCCTGTCGGAGGGTCAGTGCTGAGGGAATGCCGCACTGTCAGAGGGTCAGTGCTGAGGGAGTGCTGCACTGTCAGAGGGTCAGTGCTGAGGGAGTGCCACACTGTCAGAGGGTCAGTGCTGAGGGAGTGCCGCACTGTTAGAGGGTCAGTGCTGAGGGAGTGCCGCACTGTCAGAGGGTCAGTGCTAAGGAAGTGCCGCACTGTTGGAGGGTCAGTGCTGAGGGAGTGTCGCACTGTCGGAGGGTCAGTGCTGAGGGAGTGCCGCACTGTTAGAGGGTCAGTGCTGAGGGAGTGCTGCACTTTCAGAGGGTCAGTGCTGAGGGTGTGCCGCACTGTCGGAGGGTCAGTACTGAGGGAGTGCCGCACTGTCGGAGGATCAGTACTGAGGGAGTGCCGCACTGTCGGAGGGTCAGTGCTGAGGGAGTGCCGCACTGTCGGAGGGTCAGTGCTGGGGGAGTGCCGCACTGTCGGAGGGTCAGTGCTGAGGGAGTGCTGCACTGTCGGAGGGTCAGTGCTGAGGGAGTGCCGCACTGTCGGAGGGTCAGTGCTGAGGGAGTGCCGCACTGTCGGAGGGTCAGTGCTGAGGGAGTGCCGCACTGTTGGAGGGTCAGTGCTGAGGGAGTGCCGCACTGTCGAAGGGTCAGTGCTGAGGGAGTGGACACTGTCGGAGGGTCAGTGCTGAGGGAGTGCCGCACTGTCGGAGGGTCAGTGCTGAGGGAGTGCCGCACTGTCGGAGGGTCAGTGCTGAGGGAGTGCCGCACTGTTGGAGGATCAGTACTGAGGGAGTGCCGCACTGTCGGGGGGTCAGTGCTGAGGGAGTGCTGCACTGTCAGAGGGTCAGTGCTGAGGGAGTGCCGCACTGTCGGAGGGTCAGTGCTGAGGGAGTGCCGCACTGTTGGAGGGTCAGTGCTGGGGAGTGCCGCACTGTCGGAGGGTCAGTGCTGAGGGAGTGCTGCACTGTCGGAGGGTCAGTGCTGAGGGAGTGCCGCACTGTCGGAGGGTCAGTGCTGAGGGAGTGCCGCACTGTCGGAGGGTCAGTGCTGAGGGAGTGCCGCACTGTCGGAGGATCAGTACTGAGGGAGTGCCGCACTGTCGGGGGGTCAGTGCTGAGGGAGTGCCGCACTGTCGGGGGGTCAGTGCTGAGGGAGTGCTGCACTGTCGGAGGGTCAGTGCTGAGGGAGTGCTGCACTGTCGGAGGGTCAGTGCTGAGGGAGTGCTGCACTGTCGGAGGGTCAGTGCTGAGGGAGTGCCGCACTGTCGGAGGGTCAGTGCTGGGGGAGTGCCGCACTGTCGGAGGGTCAGTGCTGAGGGAGTGCTGCACTGTCGGAGGGTCAGTGCTGAGGGAGTGCTGCACTGTCGGAGGGTCAGTGCTGAGGGAGTGCCGCACTGTCAGAGGGTCAGTGCTGAGGGAGTGCCGCACTGTCGGAGGGTCAGTGCTGGGGGAGTGCTGCACTGTTGGAGGGTCAGTGCTGAGGGAGTGCCGCACTGTCGGAGGGTCAGTGCTGAGATCCCTTGTTACGGGAATGGAGACCTGTCCCATCAAACACTCCCAGGACAGGAACAGTGCAATTTTAGAGACAGAGTGAGGCGCCCTCTCCTCTGTCCCTGCTAATATATTGTTTACAAACTTGACAGTCTTTAATGTGAACACTGGGTCTGGAAGTGAAGTCTCGAATATGCAGGGGCTTGTCGGAGTTCACTCTGAACATCTCTTTGTAGTTGTTATTGTCTTGGCCCATGCTGTCTCACTGCCCCTGCTATCTGATGTGTTATCGCCGCTCAATACTTCCCCTTCATTTGACATCCTAGTGGTTAAAGATTATTACTTAATATCTGCTTCACAGGAATGAATTTTTAAAAATCAACAGAGCCCCAAAGCTGTGGTCACTTGATTTAAGTTGGGAGGAGGCGAATGGAACCAGTTTCTCTTGTCGTTTGTTATTTTTGCCGAAGGAGTAAACCGCTGACAGTGACCACTTCTGCTCTGTGGCCAGCACTGGTCTGTGTGCTGTGGCTCCTAGCAGCAGCTATGTGCCATCAGCAGAGTGCCCCATGACCGCTCCCTCACACCCTTCCCCCCCCCCCCCACCTGTCCCTCCCTCCCTCGCTCCCGCTGCGACAGCTCAGTGCTGAGCTGTGGTGAAGCCAGCTCTCCCCTTTTCAGCCTGCTCACACGCGGTAGTGTCTTGTCTGTTGGTCAGGAGGACTCATGGTCTGCTCTCACTGCATAGCTTCTCCTCTGACACCACACAGACTTCCCCTTCTTTGTAAATTTCAAAATCCTGTCAATAGGGTCTTCTCAGGAGGCAGAGGCAGCGTCTGACCTGAACACAGGCCATGCAGCACTATCCCTTGTACTGCATTGATGGGTCACCTTCCACCTCCAGCTCCAGATTTTGATTATATTTATTTGATTTACTTTGATTTATTATTGTCACATGGACCGAGATACAGTGAAAAGTATTGTTTTCCATGCTAACCAGACAAAGTATACCAGGCTTTTGCCTGAAACATTGATTCTCCTGCTCCTCGGATGCTGCCTGACCTGCTGTGCTTTTCCAGCACCACACTCTCGACTCTGATCTCCAGCATCTGCACTTTCAGCTCAAGCATACCTTACATCAGGGCAGTAGAACAGAGTAGGCAGAATATAGTGTTACAGCGACATGGAAGGTGCAGAGAAGGATTAACCCTAATATATAGAAGGTCACAAGTCTGATAACAGCAGGGGAAGAAGCTGTTCTTGAATCTGTTGGTACATGTGGGAGAAAGATCTGCCACCCTCCCCACCCACAGCATGGCCACCTAGAAAACACAGAGTCAGGTCTGTAAAACACAGAGATCAAGCCTGCCCACAAACACAGAACACACCCACAAAGCCCCAGTCTTGGCCAAGCAGGCTAACATAGAAACCAGAGAATACACTTCCCAAACAGCGTTCACCGTAAAGCTTCTGTCCCTGATTATATTGCAGTCCCAGCAGCCTAAGGGCAGGAAACCGATACCGCGTAAACAAAGAGGCAGGCCGAAAGCCCCTGGAAGACTTCACTCACAGGAGGAACACAGTGGACACACCTGGGTGCCGGGCAAAGGGACATTTACACATACTCGCGCGGACAGGAAATACAATGAAGAATCTTCTAGAAGACACTCTCACCCACTCACGGAGATGGCTGGAATCTCCTGTGTCAATCACAAATGAATTGCTGCTGCCAAAGGCTTGGTTCATGTCCATTCGGATTATACTTGTTTTAATCACTTTACAACTTTCCCCATTGTATTGTAGCTGCTTTACAATGATCCCCTCTGCCTTGTACCCATACAAAGGGAGGTAAAAACCAGGACTGCAGATGCTGGAAATTCGAGTCTGGATTAGAGTGGTGCTGGAAAAAGGCTTGTCCCTGAAACATTGATTTTCCTGCTCCTTGGATGCTGCCTGCCATCCTGTACCCGTATAAAACCTACCAGCACCTTCCGCCCAGCCTAGAGCATTCTGGCTATCTGCAGAGAATCAGTTCGGTGCCAGCCTGGTCAATTTCTCTTCTGCGATCATCGTTTTGAGGTGGCTGATTCTTTGTGCTGAATTTCTCTGATAGTATGTTTTTTACAAACTTTTATACCTCCTGCCTAATGGAAGAGTGTATAACCGGGGGTGGGAGGGATCTTTGATTATGTTGGCTGCTTTCCGGAGGCAATGAAAGCATGGACAGAGTCAGTGGGAGGAAGGCTGGTTTGGTGACGGACTGGGCTGCAATCACAACTCTGTAATTTCTTGCAACCTTGCGCAGAGCAGTTGTCATACCAAGCTGTCATGCATCCGGATACGTAGACATGTTGATGTGGATGGATCAGGACAGATTGTCGGTGATCTTTACTCCAGGGAACCCGAAGCTGTCAACCATTTCCACCTCCGCGTTGTTGATAGAGACAGGGCCATGTCCTCCACTCCGTTTCTGGAATTTGATGTCCAGCTCCTTCATTTTGCTGTCATTGAGGGAGAGATTGTTGACCTTATGCCATGTCACTAAGCTCTCTATTTCATTCCTGAACTCTCTCGTGTTATTTGAGATCTGACTCACTATGGTGGTGTCATCACCAAATTTGTAAATGGATTTAGAGCTGAATTTGCCCACACAGTCATGAGTGGATAAGGAGTATAGTAAGGGGCTGAGTATGCAGCCTTGCAGGTCACTGGTGTTGAGAATTATTGTGGAGGAGGTATTGTCACCTATCTTGCTGATTGCTGTCTGTAGGTCAGGAAGTTGAGGATCCAGCTGTGGGGCGGGGAGCAGAGTCCTAGGTTGTGGAGTTAGGAGATAGGTTTGGTTGGAATTATGGTGTTGAAGGTGGAGCTAAACAATAAATAGGAGTCTGACGTAGGTGTCCTTATTTCAAGATGTTCCAGGAATGAGTGTAGGGCCAGAGAGATGGCATCCGCGGTGGGCCTATTGCGTTGGTAGGGGAATTGTAGTGGATCAAGGTGATCTGGGAGGTTGGAGCTGATGTGTACCATTGCTAACCTTTCAAAGCACTTCATAATGATGGATGTCAGAGCCATTGGGCAGTCGTCATTAAGATACATTGGCCCGATTTATTCCTGGGATCTGGGTGTTGCTGGCTGGGTCAACATTTACCATCTACCCCTAATTGGCCAGAGGGCAGTTGAGAGTTAACCCCATTGCTGTGGGTCTGGAGTCACTTAGAGACCAGACCAGGTAAGGTTGGCAGATTTCCTTCCTTTAAAGACAAGAGTGAGCCAGCAAAAACTGACAGTGGTGATATAGTCAGTCTGTGTCCAACTCCTTGTTAAATTCAGGTCTCACCATCGAACATAGAACATAGAACAATACAGCACAGAACAGGCCCTTTGGCCCTCGATGTTGCATTGACCTGTGAACTAATCTAAGCCCATCCCCCTACACTATCCCATCATCGTCCATGTGCTTATCTAAGGATTGTTTAAATCTCCCTAATGTGGCTGAGTTGACTACATTAGCAGGCAGGACATTCCACGCCCTTACCACTCTCTGAGTAAAGAACCTACCTCTGACATCTGTCTTAAATCTATCACCTCTCAATTTGTAGCTGTGCCCCCTCGTACACGCTGACATCATCATTCAGCCTCGGACCTTCGGGTGACCATCCTCCAAGGTGGACTTCGGGACAGGCAGCAGAGGAAAGTGGCTGAGCAGAGGCTGATAGCTAAGTTCGGTACCCATAGGGAGGGCCTCAACCGGGACCTTGGGTTCATGTCACATTACAGGTGATCACCATTGCACTATACACACACACACACACTCTCACATGCACACAGGTACTCCTATACACTCATACACACGGACACACAAATACACAGACGTGCACACAGACACCCGCACACATCCTTACAGACGCACACACTCCCACACTCACACATGCACCCCCTCACAGACTTAAGACACTCTGCACTCACTACACACACACACACAAACTTTCTCACACTCACAACCCCCAACCCAGACAGACACACACACACAGACAGACAAAGACCCACATGCACACATATATTTTGTGTGGTGAATTTGTACTTACAGAGTTACATTGCACTTTGCTCAAAAACTCCATACATTCATGTAGAACTCTGAGCTCAAAAGCTGCATGAATTTATGTAAAACTCTGTTATCTCACTTTTTAGATTAGAATCAATCTAAACATCAGGTCATAGACAGAGAACACAGGGGGCTAACACCTTCAACATATTGGTAAAAACAATGACTGCAGATGCTGGAAACCAGATTCTGGATTAGTGGTGCTGGAAGAGCACAGCAGTTCAGGCAGCATCCAAGGAGCTTCGAAATCGACGTTTCGGGCAAAAGGCCTTCATCAGGAATAAAGGCAGAGAGCCTGGAGTGTGGAGAGATAAGCTAGAGGAGGGTGGGGGTTGAAATGTTGGGCCACGGGGCGGTTTGGTTGATTGGTGCGGGTGTCCCAGAGATGTTCCCTAAAGCGCTCTGCTAGGAGGCGCGCAGTCTCCCCAATGTAGAGGAGACCGCATCGGGAGAAACGGATACAATAGATGACATTAGTGGATGAGCAGGTAAAACTTTGATGGATGTGGAAGGCTCCTTTAGGGCCTTGGATAGAGGTGAGGGAGGAGGTGTGGGCACAGGTTTTACAGTTCCTGCGGTGGCAGGGGAAGGTGCCAGGACAGGAGGGTGGGTTGTTGGGCGCGTGGACCTGACCAGGTAGTCACGGAGGGAACGGTCTTTGTGGAAGGCGGAAAGGGGTGGGGAGGGAAATATGTCCCTGGTGGTGGGGTCTTTTTGGAGGTGGCGGATGATTTGGTTTATGCAAAGGTTGAAGGGTGGAAGGTGAGCACCAGAGGCGTTCTGTCCTTGTTACGGTTGGAGGAGTGGGGGTCTGAGGGCAGAGGTGCGGGATGTGGACGAGATGCGTTGGAGGGCATCTTTAACCACGTGGGAAGGGAAATTGCGGTCTCTAAAGGAGGAGGCCATCTGGTGTGTTCTGTGGTGGAACTGGTCCTCCTGGGAGCAGATACAGCTGAGGCGGAGGAATTGGGAATACGGGATGGCATTTTTGCAAGAGATAGGGTGGGAAGAGGTGTAATCCAGGTAGCTGTGGGAGTCGGTGGGTTTGTAAAAAATGTCAGTGTCAAGTCGGTCGTCATTAATGGAGATAGAGAGGTCCAGGAAGGGGAGGGAGGTGTCAGAGATGGTCCAGGTAAATTTAAGGTCAGGGTGGAATGTGTTGGTGAAGTTGATGAATTGCTCAACCTCCTCGCGGGAGCATGAGGTGGCGCCAATGCAGTCATCAATGTAGCGGAGGAAGAGGTGGGGAGTGGTGCCGGTGTAATTACGGAAGATCGACTGTTCTATGTAGCCAACAAAGAGACAGGCATAGCTGGGGCCCATACATGTGCCCATGGCTACCCCTTTGGTCTGGAGGAAGTGGGAGGATTCGAAGGAGAAATTGTTAAGGGTGAGGACCAGTTCGGCCAAACGAATGAGAGTGTCGGTGGAAGGGTACTGTTGGGGACGTCAGGAGAGGAAAAAATGGAGGGCTTGGAGGCCCTGGTCATGGCGGATGGAGGTGTAGAGGGATTGGATATCCATGGTGAAGATGAGGCGTTGGGGGCCGGGGAAACGGAAGTCTTGGAGGAGGTGGAGGGCGTGGGTGGTGTCTCGAACGTATGTGGGGAATTTCTGGACTAGGGGGGATAGGACAGTGTCGAGGTAGGTAGAGATGAGTTCAGTGGGGCAGGAGCATGCTGAGACAATGGGTCGGCCAGGGTGGTCAGGCTTGTGGATCTTGGGAAGGAGGTAGAACCGGATTGGGGAGACTGGGCGCCTCCTAGCAGAGCGCTTTAGGGAACATCTCTGGGACACCTGCACCAATCAATCACACCGCCCCGTGGCCCAACATTTCAACTCCCCCTCCCACTCTGCCGAGGACATGGAGGTCCTGGGCCTCCTCCACCGCTGCTCCCTCACCACCAGACGCCTGGAGGAAGAACGCCTCATCTTCCGCCTCGGAACACTTCAACCCCAGGGCATCAATGTGGACTTCAACAGCTTCCTCATTTCCCCTTCTCCCACCTCACCCTCGTTCCAAACCTCCAGCTCAGCACTGTTCCCATGACTTGTCCGGACTTGTCCGACCTGCCTATCTCCTTTTCCACCTATCCACTCCACCCTCTCCTCCCTGACCTATTACCTTCATCCCCTCCCCCACTCACCTATTGTACTCTATGCTACTCTATCCCCACCCCCACCCTCCTCTAGCTTATCTCTCCACGCTTCAGGCTCACTGCCTTTATTCCTGATGAAGGGCTTTTGCCCGAAACGTCGATTTCGAAGCTCCTCGGATGCTGCCTGAATTGCTGTGCTCTTCCAGCACCACTGATCCAGAACCTTCAACATATTGTCTAGCTATTACCATTGTTAACAGCTAAACCGAGAATGCAACTTTTAAAAAAAGATTTTGCGATTTACACATGAAAGAAGTGAAACTATCACTATATTCTAAAAGATGAAAGGCTCAACAGACAATCAATTTTTCAATGTATAATTTCAGTTACATCACACTGCAAATTTTTGCTATAAATTCTGTGTTACGATCGAGCCCTCCAATATCATCTGATGAAGGAGCGTCGCTCCGAAAGCTAGTGCTTCCAATTAAACCTGTTGGACTATATCCTGGTGTTGAAAATGTGTTGCTGGAAAAGCGCAGCAGGTCAGGCAGCAACCAGGGAACAGGAGAATCGACGTTTCGGGCATAAGCCCTTCTTCAGGAAGAAGATTCCTGAAGAAGGGCTTATGCCCGAAACGTCGATTCTCCTGTTCCCTGGATGCAGCCTGACCTGCTGCGCTTTTCCAGCAACACATTTTCAGCTCTGATCTCCAGCATCTGCAGACCTCACTTTCTCCTATAATTGGTGCTGTGTGATTTTTAACTTTGTCCACCCCAGTCCAACACCGGCATCTCCAAATCATCCAAGGAAAAAGACTTTCACTGTCTACCCTATCTAATCCCCTGATCATCTTGTATGTCTCTGTTAAATCCCCCCTTAGCCTTCTTCTTGCCAATGAGAACAGATCCAAGTCTCTCAGCCTTTCCTCATAAGACCTTCCCTCCAGACCAGGCAATATCCTGGTAAATCTCTCTGCACCTTTTCCAATGCTTCCACATCCTTCCCAAAATATGGTGACCAGAACTGTACACAATATTCCAAGTGTGGCCGCACCAGAGTTTTGTATAGTTGCAGCATGATATTGCTGTTCCGGAACGCAATCCCTCTACCAATGAAACCTAACGCATCATGTGCCTTCTTAACAGTACTATCCACCTGGGTAGCAACTTTCAGGGATCTATGCACCTGGACTCCAAGATCCCTCTGCACATCCACACTACCAAGAATCTTTCCATTGACCCAGTACTCTGCCTTCCTGTTATTCTTCCCAAAGTGCATCACCTCTCATTTAGCTGCATTGAACTCCATTTGCCACCTCTCAGCCCAATTCTGCAGTTTATTCTAGTCCCCCTGCAACCTGTAACATTCTTCCACACTGTCCACTACTCCACCGACTTTAGTGTCATCGGCAAATTTACTAATCCATCCACCTATACCTGCGTCTAAGTCATTTATAAAAATGGCAAACAGCAGTGGTCCCAAAACAGATCCTTGTGGCACACCACTAGTAACCGGACTCCAGGCTGGATATTTTCCATCAACCACCACTCGCTGCCTTCTTCCAGAAAGCCAGTTTCTAATCCAAACTGCTAAATCGCCTAAATTTCCTGAAGAAGGGCTTATGCCCGAAACGTCGATTCTCTTGCTCCTTGGATGCTGCCTGACCTGCTGTGCTTTTCCAGCAACACATTTTCAGTGCTAAATCGCCCTCAATTCCATGCTTCTGCCTTTTCTCCATCAGCCTACCATCTGCCAGGGTGTGATTGGAACTTCCATCTGTAGAACACTGGTGTGTTCTGGATGTCTAGCCAAGGGACATAAACACTACCCCATTCCCACTGGGATCCACTGTGGGAGCAGCAGCCCCTTCTGTGCCTGTATTTGTGATTCCTCCTCTGATCCATGACTTTCGGCAGAAACCAAATGGCTACCTCGGAAAACCCTCCCGTGTCCAAACTGATTACTCTCCATCTCTCGAGAGTCTCTTTGAACACCTTTCCTGAAACATTTGTCCCTCATGTGCTTTCTAAGAACTAACCATCCCAGGAAAGTCTCTGATGGTGACAGATTGTGAATGGGTTAACAAGACACTCTGTGAGGAACTGTCAGACAGAAATTTACTTTGAATGATTTCATCATCAGCTTTCAATGTTGTTTAATAAATTTACGTTGAATGTAGTGACTTCTTACAATAGCAAATGTGTATATTCACAGATACCCTCTGAATGGTATCGTTGATTTAACCCATAACTATGATGGAATGGAACCATCTGGTGAATGAAGGTATAGGATGGTGACAGTCGGCAGAATGCTCTTGGCTCTATGCTGACCGTGTGCAGTGGGATACCTTCCACGGTCACACATAGTCTCAACCTGAATACTGTTACCAAATACACCACAGCCTGAAATGTTACAAAATTCGTGAACAACTGATTCCTGAGGAAACCAACTGATTGAGGTGTAGTGGACAGCGAAAAGGGTTACCTCAGATTACAACAGGATCTGGACCAGATGGGCCAATGGGCTGAGAAGTGGCAGATGGAGTTTAATTCAGATAAATCTGAGGTGCTGCATTTTGGGAAAGCAAATCTTAGCAGGACTTATCCACTTAATGGTAAGGTCCGAGGGAGTGTTGCTGAACAAAGAGACCTTGGAGTGCAGGTTCATAGCTCCTTGAAAGAGGAGTCGCAGATAGATAGGATAGTGAAGAAGGTGTTTGGTTGGTATGCTTTCCTTTATCGGTCAGAGTATTGAGTACAGGAGTTGGGAGGGCATGTTGCGGCTGTACAGGACATTGGTTAGGCCACTGTTGGAATCTTGTGTGCAATTCTGGTCTCCCTGCTATCATTAAACCTGTCCAAATCCTCCAAATCACCTTCTGAGCAATACATACCCACTTAGCTTGTATCGTCTGCAGATTTATGAATATTATATTTGGTGTCCACCTCCAAATTATTGATAAATATGAACGACTGGGGCCCAAGTACTGATCCCTGCAGTACCCCATCAAATACAACATGCTAATATCACGATGGCTCCTTTATTCTGACACTCTGTTTTTATCTGTTAGCCAATCATTAATCGATTGCCAGTACATTCCCTCCATTTCCATGCCCTTTCATCTTTCTTACCAGCTTCCTGTGGGCCACTTTATCAAAAGCCAAAGTATTATCGATTTCATTAGTAACATTCCCTCAGCACTGACCCTCCAACAGTGCAGCACTCACTCAGCACTGACCCTCCAAAAGTGCGGAACTCCCTCAGCACTGACCCTCCGACAGTGCAGCACTCCCTCAGACCTGACCCTCCGACAGTGCGGCACTCCCTCAGCACTGACCCTCCGACAGTGCGGCACTCCCTCAGCACTGACCCTCCGACAGTGCGGCACTCCCTCAGCACTGACCCTCTGGCAGTGCCCACTCCCTCAGCACTGACCCTCCAAAAGTGCGGAAATCCCTCAGCACTGACCCTCTGACAGTGCAGCACTCCCTCAGACCTGACCCTCCGACAGTGTGGCACTCCCTCAGCACTGACCCTCCGACAGTGCGGCACTCCCTCAGCACTGACCCTCCGACAGTGCGGCACTCCCTCAGCACTGACCCTCTGGCAGTGCCCACTCCCTCAGCACTGACTCTCCGACATAGCGACGTTCCCTCAGCACTGATCCTCTGACAGTGCTGCACCCCCTCAGCACTGACCCTCCGACAGTGCGGCGCCCCCTCAGCACTGACCCTCCGACAGTGCGGCACTCCCTCAGCAATGACCCTCAGACAGTGCGGCACTCCCTCAGCACTGACCCTCCAACAGTGCGGCACTCCCTCAGCACTGACCCTCCGACAGTGCGGCACTCCCTCAGCACTGACCCTCCGACAGTGCGGCATTCCCTCAGCAGTGACCCTCCGACATAGCGACGTTCCCTCAGCACTGACCGTCCGACAGTGCGGCACTCCCTCAGCACTGACCCTCCGACAGTGCGGCACTCCCTCAGCACTGACCCTCTGACAGAGCGGCAGTCCCCCAGCAGGGACCCTCCGACAATGCAGCACTCCCTCAGCACTGACCCTCCGACAGTGCGGCACTCCCTCAGCACTGACCCTCTGACAGTGCAGCACTCCCTCAGCACTGACCCTCTGACAGTGCAGCACTTCCTCAGCACTGATCCTCTGACAGTGCGGCACTCCCTCAGCACTGACCCTCCGACAGTGCGGCACTCCCTCAGCACTGACCCTCCGACAGTGCGGCATTCCCTCAGCACTGACCCTCCGACAGTGCGGCCCTCCCTCAGCACTGACCCTCCGACAGTGCGGCATTCCCTCAGCAGTGACATTCTGACAGGGTGGCACTCCCTCAACGCTGACCCTCTGACAGTGCGGCGCTCCCTCAGCACTGACCCTCTGACAGTGCGGCACTCCCTCATTACTGACCCTCTGACAGTGCGACACTCCCTCAGCACTGACCCTCTGACAGTGCGACACTCCCTCAGCACTGACCCTCCGACAGTGCAGCACTCCCTAAGCACTGACCCTTCGACAGTGCGGCCCTCCCTCAGCACTGACCCTCCGACAGTGCGACTCTCCCTCAGCACTGACCCTCCGACAGTGCGGCACTCCCTCAGCACTGACCCACTGACAGTGCAGCACTCCCTCAGCACTGAACCTCCGACAGTGCGGCACTCCCTCAGCACTGACCCACTGACAGTGCGGCATTCCCTCAGCATTGAACCTCCGACATTGCGGCACTCCCTCAGCACTGACCCTCTGACAGTGCAGCACTCCCTCAGCACTGACCCACGGACAGTGCGGCGCTTCTCTCAGTACTGACCCACCAACAGTGCGGCACTCCCTCAGCACTGACCCTCCGACAGTGCGGCACTCCCTCAGCACTGACCCTCTGACAGTGCCCACTCTCTCAGCACTGACCCTCCGACAGTGCAGCACTCCCTCAGCACTGACCCTCTGACAGTGCGGCACACCCTCAGCACTGACCCTCTGACAGTGCGGCGCTCCTTCAGCACTGACCCTCCGACAGTGCGGCACTACCTCAGCACTGACCCCCCGACAGTGCCCACTCCCTCAGCACTGACCCTCTGACAGTGCGGCACTCCCTCAGCACTGACCCTCTGACAGTGCCCACTCCCTCAGCACTGACCCACTGACAGTGCAGCACTCCCTCAGCACTGACCCACTGACAGTGCAGCACTCCCTCAGCACTGACCCTCCGACAGTGTGGCACTCCCTCAGCACTGACCCTCCGACAGTGCGGCACTCCCTCAGTACTGACCCTCCGACAGTGCGGCACTCCCTCAGCACTGACCCTCCGACAGAGCGGCATTCCCTCAGCAGTGACCCTCCGACATAGCGACGTTCCCTCAGCACTGACCCTCCGACAGAGCGGCACTCCCTCAGCACTGACCCTCTGACAGTGCGGCGCTCCCTCAGCACTGACCCTCCGACAGTGCGGCACACCCTCAGCACTGACCCTCCGACACTGCGGCACTCCCTCAGCACTGACCCTCTGACAGAGCGGCAGTCCCCCAGCAGGGACCCTCCGACAATGCAGCACTCCCTCAGCACTGACCCTCTGACAGTGCCCACTCCCTCAGCACTGACCCTCTGACAGTGCGGCGCTCCCTCAGCACTGACCCTCCGACAGTGCGGCACACCCTCAGCACTGACCCTCTGACAGTGCGGCACTCCCTCAGCACTGACCCTCTGACAGAGCGGCAGTCCCCCAGCAGGGACCCTCCGAAAATGCAGCACTCCCTCAGCACTGACCCTCTGACAGTGCAGCACTTCCTCAGCACTGACCCTCTGACAGTGCGGCACTCCCTCAGCACTGACCCTCCGACAGTGCGGCACTCCATCAGCACTGACTCTGCAACAGTGCGGCACTCCCTCAGCACTGACCCTCCGACAGTGCAGCACTCCCTCAGCAGTGACCCTCTGACAGGGCGGCACTCCCTCAACGCTGACCCTCTGACAGTGCAGCACTCCCTAAGCACTGACCCTTCGACAGTGCGGCCCTCCCTCAGCACTGACCCTCCGACAGTGCGACACTCCCTCAGCACAGACTCTCCGACAGTGCGGCACTCCCTCAGCACTGACCCACTGACAGTGCGGCACTCCCTCAGCACTGACCCTCTGACAGTGCAGCACTCCCTCAGCACTGACCCACTGACAGTGCGGCGCTTCTCTCAGTACTGACCCACCAACAGTGCGGCACTCCCTCAGCACTGACCCTCCGACAGTGCGACTCTCCCTCAGCACTGACCCTCCGACAGTGCGGCACTCCCTCAGCACTGACCCACTGACAGTGCAGCACTCCCTCAGCACTGAACCTCCGACAGTGCGGCACTCCCTCAGCACTGACCCACTGACAGTGCGGCACTCCCTCAGCATTGAACCTCCGACATTGCGGCACTCCCTCAGCACTGACCCACCGACAGTGCGGCACTCCCTCAGCACTGACCCTCTGACAGTGCAGCACTCCCTCAGCACTGACCCTCTGACAGTGCGGCACTCCCTCAGCACTGACCCTCCGACATAGCGACGTTCCCTCAGCACTGACCGTCCGACAGTGCGGCACTCCCTCAGCACTGATCCTCTGACAGTGCTGCACCCCCTCAGCACTGACCCTCCAACAGTGCGGCGCCCCCTCAGCACTGACCCTCCGACAGTGCGGCACTCCCTCAGCAATGACCCTCCGACAGTGCGGCTCTCCCTCAGCACTGACCCTCCGACAGTGCGGCACTCCCTCAGCACTGACCCTCCGACAGAGCGGCACTCCCTCAGCACTGACCCTCCGACAGTGCGGCGCCCCCTCAGCACTGAACCTCCGACAGTGCGGCACTCCCTCGTTACTGACCCTCCGACATAGCGACGTTCCCTCAGCACTGACCCTCTGACAGTGCGGCACTCCCTCAGCACTGACCCTCCGACAGTACGGCGCTTCCTCAGCGTTGACCCTCCAACAGTGCCCACTCCCTCAGCACTGACCTTCCGACAGTGCGGCCTCCCTCAGCACTGACCCTCCGACAGTGCGGCACTCCCTCAGCACTGATCCTCTGACAGTGCAGCACTCCCTCAGCACTGACCCTCCGACAGTGCAGCACTCCCTCAGCACTGACCCTCTGACAGAGCGGCACTCCCTCAGCACTGACACTCCGACAGTGCGGCATTCCCTCAGCACTGACCCTCCGACAGTGCGGCACTCCCTCAGCACTGACACTCCGACAGTGCGGCATTCCCTCAGCACTGACCCTCTGACAGATTGGCACTCCCTCAGCACTGACCCTCCGACACTGCGGCACTCCCTCAGCACTGACACTCCGACAGTGCGGCATTCCCTCAACACTGACCCTCCGACAGTGCCCACTCCCTTAGCACTGACTCTGCAACAGTGCGGCACACCCTCAGCACTGACCCTCCGACAGTGCCCACTCCCTCAGCACTGACCCTCTGACAGGGCGGCACTCCCTCAACGCTGACCCTCTGTCAGTGCAGCACTTCCTAAGCACTGACCCTTCGACAGTGCGGCCCTCCCTCAGCACTGACCCTCCGACAGTGCGACACTCCCTCAGCACTGACTCTCCGACAGTGCAGCACTCCCTCAGCACTGACCCTCCGACAGTGCTGCACTCCCTCAGCACTGACCCTCCGACAGTGCAGCACTCCCTCAGCACTGACCCTCTGACAGTGCCCACTCCCTCAGCACTGACCCACCGACAGTGCGGCACTCCCTCAGCACTGACCCTCCGACAGTGCGGCGCTCCCTCAGCACTGACCCTCCAACAGTGCCCACTCCCTCAGCACTGACCCTCCGACAGTGCCCACTCCCTCAGCACTTACCCTCCGATAGTGCCCACTCCCTCAGCACTGACCCTCCGACAGTGCAGCACTCCCTCAGCACTGACCCACCGACAGTGCGGCACTCCCTCAGCACTGACCCTGCGACAGTGCGGCACTCCCACAGCACTGACCCTCCGACAGTGCGGCACTCCATCAGCACTGACCCTCCGACAGTGCAGCACTCCCTAAGCACTGACCCTCTGACAGTGCTGCACTCCCTCAGCACTGACCCTCCGACAGTGCAGCACTCCCTCAGCACTGACCCTCCGACAGTGCAGCACTCCCTCAGCGCTAGCCCTATGACAGTGCGGCACTCCCTCAGCACTGACCCTCCGACAGTGCAGTACTCCCTCAGCACTGACCCTCCGACAGTGCCCACTCCCTCAGCACTGACCCTCCGACAGTGCCCACTCCCTCAGCACTGACTCTCCGACAGTGCCCACTCCCTCAGCACTGACTCTCCGACAGTGCAGCACTCCCTCAGCACTGACCCTCCGACAGTCCCCACTCCCTCAGCACTGACCCTCCGACAGTGCAGCACTCCCTCAGCGCTAACCCCACGACAGTGCGGCACTCCCACAGTACTGACCCTCCGACAGTGCAGCACTCCCTCAGCGCTGACCCCCCGACAGTGTGACAATCCCTCAGCACTGACCCTCCGACAGTGCCCACTCCCTCAGCACTGACCCTCCGACAGTGCAGCACTCCCTCAGTGCTAACCCCACGACAGTGCAGCACTCCCTCAGCACTGACCCTCCGACAGTGCCCACTCCCTCAGCACTGACCCTCCGACAGTGCAGCACTCCCTCAGTGCTAACCCCACGACAGTGTGGCACTCCTTCAGCGGTGACCCTCTGACAGTGCGGCACTCCCTGAGCAATGATCTGTGTGTCTCTATGCAGCTCGGTCCTGGATTGAGAATAAGTTTGTGACTCAGTGAGGCGATTGCCATGGTGACTCTGATTAATTGTAGCTTGTGTGAATTCTTGCACATTCTGAGTGCGACATAAAATAACGCCTTATCAAGTGGAGGTTCCCCTTCCCCCGAGAACTAAAGCTGAAACCCCCCAAGGAGCAGCACCTCACCCTATAATCTGTAAACGGAGTGTGAACCGTGGGGTAACTTGCTTTTCAGCAACTTCTCGTGGTGAAATAAAATAAATCCCTGACATTCACTTTAAAATCAACAAGTAACACTTTATTTATCTAACTCTATTAGTGAACAAAGTAACCAAACTATTAGCAAAAATGAATAAAACCCTTCTTCTTACTAACTATTCCCAAATAAAGCAAGAATCTGATGGTATGCTGTTCCATTAAATATAAATCCCACTCATATATAAAAAAATAGAATTGAATCTCTCGAAATTACAGCCAGGTTCTGTGTCTTCTGGAATGTTCTGTGCCTTCTCCGTCGATTCCTCTGTCTGTAATGCCTTCTCTGTTGTTGGTGCCATTGTTACTGAGACGGTGTTTTCTCTAAGACATAGATGAGGCTGTGACAGCTAGTGTTTCTCTCTCTTGAGAGAGAGAGTGAGAGCGAGGTATGGGCTGTTAGGTCTGGCAGACGGCAGCTTCCTTTGGGATCTTTGTCCAATTGTCCCCTTCTTTTATTCTTGTGCCATAGTACACCATGGCACGGTGGCACAGTGGTTAGCACTGCAGCCTCACAGCACCAGACACCCAGGTTCAATTCCCGCCTCAGGCGACTGACTGTGTGGAGTTTGCACGTTCTCCCCGTGTCTGCGTTTCCTCCGGGTGCTCCGGTTTCCTCCCACAGTCCAAAGATGTGCGGGTCAGGTGGATTGACCAAGCTAAATTACCCATAGTGCTAGGTAAGGGGTAAATGTAGGGGAATGGGTCTGTGTGGGTTGCTCTTCGGCGGGTCGGTGTGGACTTGTTGGGCCGAAGGGCCTGTTTCCACACTGTAGAGAATCTAATATTTCTTACAATAGGGTTGGTCTTATGTTGTCAAAACTTTCAGATTTAAATTTAATAAGTTTTTGATATCTAAGTAACTGGTTCAAATTGTTTGGCTAAATTTGAAAGCCTGTTCTCTTGGTACAGCCTTTCGATACAAACATTTCAACCCGGGTGCTCTCTGTGCAATTGTAAACTTTCAAGCTGCTGATCACAGACATCCAGTTTAAATCTAAGCACAGAAAAAGCACATGATCTATTAAAGGGACCACACAATGCTTTCCCAATTTTACAAACAGAGCTGAAAATGTGTTGCTGGAGAAGCGCAGCAGGTCAGGCAGCATCCAGGGAACAGGAGAATCGGCGTTTCGGGCATAAGCCCTTCTTCAGGAAGGGCTGAAGAAGAGTTTATGCCCGAAACGTCGATTCTCCTGTTCCCTGGATGCTGCCTGACCTGCTGCGCTTTTCCAGCAACACATTTCCAGTCCTGATCTCCAGCATCTGCAGTCCTCACTTTCTCCTCAATTTTACAAACACCAAATTCTAACTTCCTGTCTCCCAATCTACAATTACTTCACAACAGTATGTCATGGGTATGTGAGACTGTCTTCATTAATGGCTGGACCTGGTCCATCCCTGTCCCTGGCCTTGACCTGACTCCCTCATCCAATCTCAGAGCATCACAGGACATTCGGCCCCTCAAGCTAGCATCAATATTCATTCAGATCAAGCCTCATCCTCAATTTAATTCCACATACCCGCTATATTGTGTTTCACTTCATATCCTTGGTCAATATACATTTATCAATCTCAGATTTAAACCTGGTCTACACAGAGTTTGACCCAAACCACGGAGTCTCTTTAGGGATCGAGGTGTTTCCTGTACATTCTGGTTCTAGTTTTTGATGGTGTCTCCTTGTTCCCCAATCCCTTACCAGACAAAGAACTGTCTCTCTATTTCTCCCCTCATGGTGGCTCAGTGGTTAGAACTGCTCACTGCACCAGGGACCCGGGGTCAATTCCAGCCTCAGGCGACGGTCTGTGTGGAGTTTGCACATTCTCCCCGTGTCTGCGTGGGTTTCCTCCCACAATCCAAAGATGTGCAGGTCAGGTGAATTGGTCATGGGTAATGCAGGGTTACAGGGATGGGAGAAGGGGGATGCTTTTTGGAGGGTAGGCGTGGACTTGATGGGTTGAATGGCCTGTTTCCACACTGTAGGCAGTCTGTGATTCCAAACAGACACCAGAAAATTATTAAAACCTCTGAGCATGAGCTGCATGAGTTTGTTTTACCCCTCAGGTGAAGGAAGAGCTTAAGCCCAGGTCCCAGGAGCTCTGTGGTGGGGGGGGGGGGGGGGGGGGTTGAAGGGGGAGATAGTGCTGTCCAGGAGCTGAGCTCCCACTCCCCTTCCTTCCCCTGAAGCCTGGCGGGGGTGGTGGGGTGGGTGGGGGTTCCAAGCCCCTGGAGCAGATGCACCGATTCCGTTACCGGATGTTCCAGCGAGTGTGCTGACACACACACACACACACACACTCACACACTGGCTCCTTATCTGCCATCTTCCCTGTGTGCAGGTACAGATAGTGCACCACAAATATAATTATCTCGTCAAATGTGGCCTGTATCATCCACTTCCTGTTGGCAAAGAGAAACTGAATCTCAGATAAAAGGATCTTTTGTAGAGAGTTAAACAAATAAAATCATAGCTTGCACCCATTGCTAAACTCACAGCACAGCTGAGACTGACCCAAAACCCTGGAAAGGGCTCTCTGGGGGTCACTGTGTGGGCCCAGCATTTATTGCCCGTCCCTAGTTGCCCCTTGAGAAGGTGGGAGTGAGCTGCCTTCTTGAACCGCTGCTGTCCATGTGCTGCTGGTAGACCCACAATGTCCCTTAATTCCAGGATTTTGTCCTCGTGACACTGAAGGAACAGCAATTTCTGGCACCCACCTCTGAGCTTTGGGATTGGATAATTTCAATGTTGATTGGGAGAGGCCTTTTCTATTGGATGAACTGTGGAGGTTGGGGGTAGGGCACTGTTAGATTTAATGTGGATCCAGTCACTAGCCCTGTACGTGGGGAGTCAGTGTTGGGGAGCAATGACAATGACAGACCTGTGTGACTCCCCCCGATCACAGTGAACCATAGAAACAGCTGCTTTCTGGAGAAAATGAGTTCGCTTGTGTCCTGGAAATATAATAATGGGTCAAGGATGGGAGATGTCACACAGATCCCTCCTTCAGCTGCTTCATCAATGACCTTCCCTCTGTCATAAGGTCAGAAGTGGGAATGTTCATCGATGATTGCACAGCATTCAGCACCATTCTCGATACTGAAGCAGTCCATGTTCAAATGCAACAAGATCTGGACAATACCCAGGCTTGGGCTGACAAGTGGCAAGTAACATTCATACCACACAAATGCCAGAAGATCACCATTTCTCACAAGAGACAATCTAACCATCACTTCTGAATCTCAATGGTCTCTATCACTGAATTTCCCACTATTAACATCCCAAGGGTTATATTGACCAAAAGCTGAACTTGACAGGTCGTGTCAATAATGTGGTTACAAAAGCAGCTCAGAGGCTGGGAATCAGCAGCACGGTGGCTCAGGGGTTAGCACTGCTACCTCACAGCACCTGAGACCCGGGTTCAATTCCAGCATCAGGCGACTGTCTGTGTGGAGTTTGCACATTCTCCCCGTGTCTGCGCGGGTTTGCTCTGGTTTCCTCCCGCAGTTCTAAGATGTGGGTGAATTGGCCATGCTAAGTTGCCCATAGTGGTCAGAGGGAAATGGTCTGGGTGGGTTACTTTTGGATGGTCTGTGTGGACTTGTTGGGCCGAAGGGCCTGTTTCCACACTGTAGGGAATCTAATCAAGTAACTCAGTTCCTGACTGCCCACTTGCCTCCAGGAAATAAAGCCCCTCTTCCACCTGTCTCTGTCTTTAACACTGAGCCACTTGTTTTTAATGTTTAAATTCCTAGTTTCCTGTTCCTACTCAGCGTTTTCAGACTGGGTTTAGGGTGAGTGTTGAGGTTGCTATCTCTCAGGTAGTTTGAACTGACCCACCCTGTGCCTGAAGGTCTCCTGTACAGCCAGCGGTGGAGGGGGGGGGGGGGGGGGGGGGGGCGCGGGGGCACTGGGAATTAGTAAGTCACAATGTGCTCTGGATGTGAGAAGCAAACTCCACCCCCCCTCCCCCCCCCCCTTTACTGCATCTCCACCCCCCAGGTACAGAGTGGATTCTGTGAGGATCCATGCTCCCGAATCAATGAAGACATTTCCAAAGTCCCACAGCCTCTCTGTGAAAAACAACTGCTACTGTCAGATTTACCCCCCTCCACCCCCATCTCTAAACAGCTTGATTATAATTTTAAGCTTATGGCCTTTTTTACTGCCCCTACACCCCCACCCCCTACAATCAGAGGGAATATTTCCTCTCTGTCTACAGAATCAGCTGAACATTTCTCGCCCACTATTCTGTCCTATCGGTCCACTCCTCGACTGTTCGATGCAGTCCATCATCCCCCACACGGACTGAGGAATGTCATCTTTCCTGGAAATGAGGTGTCAATTTAATTCCAATAAGTTTCCTTTGAAAGGTCTTGTTGCTGTTTTGATTGTTGTTACAATGACTCTCCAAGGGCTCTTTAACCCATTTACTGATCCATTTTAAATGAGTTGCCCAGGCAACATGTATTTTATAAATTGATCCCATCAGTTGAATGCTGGTGACTGGGTGCTAGCCCTGACAAGGTCAATGTAACTGCATGTGGAATGGGGCTGGGAGGGCGTGGGTTTCTCTGCTTTTGGGCTAAAGTATTATTTATATTTCTTCACAAACAAACTTACACATAAACATAGAAACCAAAGCAAAATATAAACAGCATCATTCCTAAAAATTGTAACCGCACCAGGCAAATATAGAATCTTCTCATAAAACCACATTTTACATTTTGCTGCAAGCTGACATGCTAATAACAAATAATTGCATTTATATAACAACTATGTAAAAGTAATTCTAATGCAGGTGGGATTGTGGTCAGAATAGCTGTCATTGTAAGATAGCAGAGCAGAAGCAGCCCATTCAGCCCATTGAGTCTGCCCCATCATTCAGTCATGGCTGTGACCCTTCAATCCCCTTACTCACCAAGAACCTGTCGGTCTCTTTATTAAATACATTCAATGATAAGGACTCCACAGCCCTCTGTGGCAATGAGCTCCACAGGTTCCCCACCCTTGGCTGTAGAAATTCCTCGTCATCTCCAATCTAAAGATTTGGCCCTTTTCTCTGAGGCTGTGCCCTTGGGTCCTATTGGTGGAAACATCTTCTCCATGTCCACGCTATCCAGATCTCTCAGGATTCTGAAAGGTTTGATCAGATCCCCCCCATACCCTTCCAACCTCCATCAAGCACGGACCCAGAGTCCTCAAACCCTCCTCATATGACAAGCCCTTCATCCCCGGAATCATTCTCGTGAACCTCCCCAGGAACCCCCTCCAAGGTCAGCACATCCTTCCTTAGATACGGGGCCCAGAACTGATCACAATGTTCTGAATGGGGTCTGACCACAGCCTTATCCAGCCTCAGCAGTACATCCCTGCTCTTGTATTCTCGCCCTCTCGAAGTGAATGCTAACATTGTATTTCTATTCCTAACAACCAACTGAACCTTCATGTTAACCTGAAGAGAATCCTGAACAAAGACTCCCAAGTCTCTTTGTGCTTCAGATTTCCACAGCTTTTCCCTGTTTCAAAAATATTCTATGCCTCTATTCTTCCTAACGAAGTGCATAACCTCACACTTTCCCACATTGTCCTCCATCTGCCACTTCTGTGCCCACCCACAGTTCCTGCTGTGCCTCCTGAATTACTCCCCGAACCTCCTGCCATTGCTGCTCCACTGTCTTCCCTGCCAGACTCTCCTCCCAATCAGCTCTGACCAGCTCCTCCCCATGTCTTGGTAGTTTAGTTTATTCCATTTAATCCTGTTACATTTGATTCCAGCTTCTCCCTCTCAAACTGAGTTCTGTCAAGTTATAGTCACTGTCTTTTAGGGGTTCCTTCACCGTCAGTTCCCGAATCAAGCCTGCCTCCTTACTCAACACTAAATCCAGAATTCCCTGTTCCCAGTGGGCTCTATCACAAGCTCCCCCCATGATTGCTGTAAAGTGCCTTCCTTACACGCCTTTTCTATCTCCACGTTTATCTTCTGCCCCACATCCTGATGACTGCAAGGAAGCCTGTACATAACCCCCATTACGGTTCCTCAACTCTACCTACACAGAGTCTACTCCTTCTGACTTTATCTATTGATATAATTTTGTTTCTCACAACCAAGACAATCCCCTCCCCCTTTGCCCGCCCTCTCAATAGGATGTGTCCCCCTGGATATTTATTTGCCAGCCCTGATCTCCTTCTAGCCATGGCTCTGTGATACCCACAACATCGTACCTGCCAGTTACAGTCTGCGCTACAAGACCCCCGTTTCCCTTGTTTCGTACACTGGGTGCATTTAAATACAGCACCCTCAGTCCTGCATTGACTGCCCCCCCACCCCATCCTCATCGCTGTCCCCTTATCTACGCAGTCTGAAGTTAAACCTCTCGGTCCAATTGCTGGTTCTGGAAACATTGATAATCTCCACTGAGCCCTCCCTCTGCTTTAACTTCTTCCATAATTTTCCATGTAACTGAACCCCCACCCCCCCACCCCACTGTTTAATTTAAAGCCCTATCCATAGCCCTCGTTATGTGATTCACCAGGACCCTGGTCCAAGTATAATTCAGGTGGAGCCCGTCCCATTGGAACAGCTCTGTCCTTCCCCATTGCTGGTGCTAATGTCCCATGAATTTGAGCCCATTTCTCCCACACCAATCCTTGAGCCATGTGATTACCTCCTCAGTCTTGTTGATGTGTGCTCATTGGGTCGTAGCTCAGGTTCGGATTTTAGTTAAGGCCCTAGCTGCTCACATTCCCTCAGCAGAACCTCGTTCCTCGTTGTACTTATATCGTTGGTATCTATGTGGACCATGGCCACTGGATCCTTTACCTCCTGCACCAAGGCCCTCTGTAGCCCAGAGGCAATATCCCGAACCTGGGCACCAGGAAGGCAACACAGCCTTCGGGACTCTTGATCCTGGTCACAGAGAACACTCTCTGTTTCCCTGACTAGACTCTCCCTAATTGCAACTACCCCCCCACTCCCCCCAACCCTTGAATAGTTCCCTGTACCATGGTGCAATGGTCTGTTAACCCATCCTCTCTACCACCCCCACACACAGGGAGCAAGCAGTTAGTCTTCATTTGATCCCTGGCCATAGCAGTTCATCGATTTTTAAATTGTTCAAATCAAAAGTCCCAAGTTAGAAACTGAACAAACAGAGAAGCAACTGAAACCTGGATCCTCTGAGGTGAGATATAAGGGGGCGTAGAGACATCGCCCAACATCTGCCTCAAAGGTGTGTGGTAACAGGTAAATTAAAAATGAGTCTGGTGGCAACACGAAATTTCAAACTTAGCCACATTGGTTGAAACTCTGGAGAAAGATATTAATGATTTTGAAGGAGAGACAGCGAAATGGAAAGGTTTCAGGAAGGAATTCCCAGCCACAGGGACCAGGCTGGGAAAGACTCAGCTGTCTTTGGTGAAGTGATTAAATTCGGAGAAGAGTGAGAGACCAGGGTTTGAGGAATGCACATGGTTTTTGCAAGATTCACAGGCAGCTGCCCTTCAAGGTGAAATGTTACTGGATGAGGGAGACCCAAACTCTATATGAGTACAAAACTGGTGACATTGAATTAAACACTCCTGTTTAATCTTTCCTTCATTTAACTTCATTGATCACAATAGAAACAAAACTAAGACCCACCGTAGTGTTCAATTGTTCATCTGAGAGAGGGGTAGTGCGGAATTCCACATTGGTGTGATGGAGTGGTGGGTGACGTTTCATACAGAGAGGTCTGAGGTGATGGACTTGGTCAGACCAGCACTGACAGACAATAGAAAATAGAATTCTCAAGGAGCAGAGGTGGTCGTATCTGTGCAGGGATTATTAAATTTGACAGGAGAAGTGGAGGGAGCAGTTAATAAAGCACACATTGTTCCTTGCTTTATTAATAGGGTCTTAGAGGAGAAAGTGAGGACTGTAGATGCAGGAGACCAGAGTTGAAAAATGTGTTGCTGGAAAGGCACAGCAGGCCAGGCAGCATCCGAGGAGCAGGAGAATCGATGTTTCAGGCATAAGCCAAGGGGTTGATGTTAAACTTGTACAATGATGTGGAGGTGCCAGTGTTGGACTGGAGTAGACAAGGTCAGAAGTCACATGACACCAGGTCATAGTCCAATGGGTTTATTTGAAATCACAAGCTTTCAGACCACTGCCCCTTCATCAGCAAAACCTCAAAAGCTTGTGATTTCAACGAAACCTCTTGGACTGTGACCTGGTGTCATGTGACTTCTGACCTTATACAAGACACTGGGTAAACCTAAGAGGGAGCACTGTGTGCAGCTCTGGAGTACTGTGTACAGTTCTGAAGTATTGTGTACAGTTCTGGATTACTGTGTACAGCTCTGGAGCATTGTGTGCAGCTCTGGAGTATTGTGTACAGCTCTGGGGTATTGTGTACAGCTCTGGAGTATTGTGTACAGCTCTGGGGTATTGTGTGCAGCTCTGGAGTACTGTGTACAGTTCTGAAGTATTGTGTACAGTTCTGGAGTATTGTGTACAGCTCTGGATTACTGTGTACAGCTCTGGAGCATTGTGTGCAGCTCTGGAGTATTGTGTACAGCTCTGGAGTATTGTGTACAGTTCTGGAGTATTGTGTACAGCTCTGGAGTATTGTGTACAGTTCTGAAGTATTGTGTACAGTTCTGGATTACTGTGTACAGCTCTGGAGTATTGTGTACAGTTTTGGAGTATTGTGTACAGTTCTGGAATATTGTGTACAGCTCTGGAGTATTGTGTACAGCTCTGGAGTATTGTGTACAGTTTTGGATTATTGTGCACAGCTCTGGAGTATTGTGTACATTTCTGGAGTATTGTGTACAGTTCTAGTGTATTGTGTACAGCTCTGGAGTATTGTGTACAGTGCTGGAGTATTGTATACAGCTCTGGAGTATTGTGTACATTTCTGGAGTATTGTGTACAGCTCTGGATTATTGCGTACAGTTCTGGAGTATAGTGTGCAGCTCAAAGTGTATCGTGTACAGCTCTGGAGTATTGTGTGCAGTTCTGGAGTTTTGTGTACAACTCTGGAGTATTGTGTACAGATCTGGAGTATTGTGTGCAGTTCTGGAGTTTTGTGTACAACTCTGGAGTATTGTGTACAGTTCTGGAGTATTGTGTACAACTCTGGAGTTTGTGCGTAGCTTTGGAGTATTGTGTACAGTTCTGGAGTATTGTGTACAGTTCTGGAGTATTGTGTACAGATTTGGAGTATTGTGTGCAGTTCTGGAGTATTGTGTACAACACTGGAGTATAGTTTGCCGTTCTTGAGTATTGTGTTCAGTTCTGGAGTATTGTGTACAGCTCTGGAATATTGTGTACAGTTCTGGAGTATTGTGCACAGCTCTGGAGCACTGTATACAGCTCTGGAGTATAGTGTACAGCTCTGGACTATTGTGTACAAATCTAGTGTATTGTGTACAGTTCTGGAGTATTGTATACTGCTCTGGAGTGTTGTGTACAGTTCTGGAGTACTGTATACAGCTCTGTAGTATTGAGTACAGTTCTGGAGTATTGTGGACAGTGCTGGAGTATTGTGTACAGCTCTGGGGTATTGTGTACAGCTCTGGAGTGTTGTGTACAGTTCTGGAGTATTGTGTACAGTGCTGGTGTATTGTGTACAGATCTGGAGTATTGTGTACAGTTCTGGAGTATTCTGTGCAGTGCTGGTGTATTGTGTACAGTGCTGGAATATTATGTACAGTGCTGGAGTACTGTGTACAGCTCTGGAGTGTTGAGTGCAGCTCTGGAGTATTGTGTACGGTGCTGGAGTATTGTGTGCAGTTCTGGGGTATTGTGTACAGTTCTGGAGTATTGTGTACAGTGCTGGAGTACTGTGTACAGCTCTGGAGTGTTGTGTACAGTGCTGGTGTGTTGTGTACAGCTCTGGAGTATTGTGTGCAGCTCTGGAGTATTGTGTGCAGTTCTGGAGTACTGTGTACAGTGCTGGAGTACTGTCTACAGTTCTGGAATATTGTGTACAGGTCTGGAGTGTTGTGTACAGTTCTGGAGTATTGTGTACAGCTCTGGAGTATTGTGTACAGCTCTGGGGTATCGTTTGCCGCTCTGGAGTATTGTGTGCAGCTCTGGAGTATTGTGTGCAGTTCTGGAGTATTGTGTGCAGTTCTGGAGTATTGTGTACAGTTCTGGAGTATTGTGTGCAGCTCTGGAGAATGGTATACAGTTCTGGAGTATTGTGTACAGCTCTGGAGTGTTGTGTACAGTGCTGGTGTATTGTGTACAGATCTGGAGTATTGTGTACTGTGCTGGAGTATTGTGTACAGCTCTGGAGTGTTGTGTACAGTTCTGGAGCATTGTGTACAGCTCTGGAGTATTGTGTACAGCTCTGGAGTATCATGTGCAGCTCTGGAGTATTGTGTGCAGTTCTGGAGTATTGTGTACAGCTCTGGACTGTTGTGTACAGTTCTGGAGTATTGTGTACAGCTCTGGAGTATCGTGTACTGTGCTGGAGTATTGTGTACAGCTCTGGAGTATTGTGTACAGCTCTGGGGTATTGTGTACAGTTCTGGAGTATTGTATACAGCTCTGGAGTATTGTGTACAGTTCTGGAGTATTGTGTACAGCTCTGGTGTATTGTGTGCAGCTCTGGAGTATTGTGTACAATTCTGGAGTATTGTGTACAGTACTGGAGTATTGTGTACAGCTCTGGAGTATTGTGTACTGTGCTGGAGTATTGTGTACAGCTCTGGAGTATTGTGTACAGCTCTGGGGTATTGTGTACAGTTCTGGAGTATTGTATACAGCTCTGGAGTATTGTGTACAGTTCTGGAGTATTGTGTACAGCTCTGGTGTATTGTGTGCAGCTCTGGAGTATTGTGTACAATTCTGGAGTATTGTGTACAGTACTGGAGTATTGTGTACAGCTCTGGAGTATTGTGTGCAGTTCTGGTGTATTGTGTACAGTGCTGGTGTATTGTGTACAGCTCTGGGGTATTGTGTACAGCTCTGGAGTATTATGTACAGCTCTGGTGTATTGTGTGCAGCCCTGGAGTATTGTGTACAATTCTGGAGTATTGTGTACAGCTCTGGAGTGTTGTGTGCAGTTCTGGAGTATTGTGTACAGTACTGGAGTATTGTGTACAGCTCTGGAGTATTGTGTGCAGCTCTGGAGTCTTGTGTACAGTGCTGGGGTATTGTGTACAGCTCTGGAGTATTGTGTACTGTCCTGGAGTATTGTGTACAGCTCTGGAGTATTGTGTACAGTTCTGGGGTATTGTGTACAGCTCTGGGATATTGTGTACAGCTCTGGAGTATTGGGTACAGTTCTGGAGTATTGTGTACAGTCTGGAGTATTGTGTACAGCTCTGGAGTGTTGTGTACAGTTCTGGAGTATTGTGTACAGTGCTGGTGTATTGTGTACAGCTCAGGAGTATTGTGTACAGCTCTGGAGTATTGTGTGCAGTTCTGGTGTATTGTGTACAGTGCTGGTGTATTGTGTACAGCTCTGTGGTATTGTGTACAGCTCTGGAGTGTTGTGTACAGTTCTGGAGTATTGTGTACAGTGCTGGTGTATTGTGTACATCTCTGGAGTATTGTGTACAGTGCTGGAGTATTGTGTGCAGTTCTGGAGTATTGTGTACAGTTCTGGAATATTGTGTACAGCTCTGGAGTGTTGTGTGCAGTCCTGGAGTATTGTGTACAGTACTGGAGTATTGTGTACAGCTCTGGAGTATTGTGTGCAGCTCTGGAGTATTGTGTACAGCTCTGGAGTATAGTGTACAGCTCTGGAGTATTGTGTACAGTGCTGGGGTATTGTGTGCAGCTCTGGAGTATTGTGTACTGTCCTGGAGTATTGTGTACAGCTCTGGAGTACTGTGTACAGTTCTGGGGTATTGTGTACAGCTCTGGAATGTTGGGTACAGTTCTGGAGTATTGTGTACAGTTCTGGAGTATTGTGTACAGCTCTGGAGTGTTGTGTACAGTTCTGGAGTATTGTGTACAGTGCTGGAGTATTGTGTACAGTTCTGGAGTATTGTGTACAGCTCTGGAGTATTGTGTACAGTGCTGGAGTATTGTCCACAGTTCTGGAGTATTGTATACAGCTCTGGAGTATTGTGTACAGATCTGGAGTATTGTGTACAGCTCTGGTGTATTGTGTGCAGCTCTGGAGTATTGTGTACAATTCTGGAGTATTGTGTACAGCTCTGGAGTGTTGTGTGCAGTTCTGGAGTATTGTGTACAGTACTGGAGTATTGTGTACAGTTCTGGAGTATTGTGTGCAGCTCTGGAGTCTTGTGTACAGTGCTGGGGTATTGTGTACAGCTCTGGAGTATCGTGTACTGTGCTGGAGTATTGTGTACAGCTCTGGAGTATTGTGTACAGCTCTGGGGTATTGTGTACAGTTCTGGAGTATTGTATACAGCTCTGGAGTATTGTGTACAGTTCTGGAGTATTGTGTACAGCTCTGGTGTATTGTGTGCAGCTCTGGAGTATTGTGTACAATTCTGGAGTATTGTGTACAGTACTGGAGTATTGTGTACAGCTCTGGAGTATTGTGTACTGTGCTGGAGTATTGTATACAGCTCTGGAGTATTGTGTACAGTTCTGGAGTATTGTGTACAGCTCTGGTGTATTGTGTGCAGCTCTGGAGTATTGTGTACAATTCTGGAGTATTGTGTACAGTACTGGAGTATTGTGTACAGCTCTGGAGTATTGTGTGCAGTTCTGGTGTATTGTGTACAGTGCTGGTGTATTGTGTACAGCTCTGGGGTATTGTGTACAGCTCTGGAGTATTGTGTACAGCTCTGGTGTATTGTGTGCAGCCCTGGAGTATTGTGTACAATTCTGGAGTATTGTGTACAGCTCTGGAGTGTTGTGTGCAGTTCTGGAGTATTGTGTACAGTACTGGAGTATTGTGTACAGCTCTGGAGTATTGTGTGCAGCTCTGGAGTCTTGTGTACAGTGCTGGGGTATTGTGTACAGCTCTGGAGTATTGTGTACTGTCCTGGAGTATTGTGTACAGCTCTGGAGTATTGTGTACAGTTCTGGGGTATTGTGTACAGCTCTGGGATATTGTGTACAGCTCTGGAGTATTGGGTACAGTTCTGGAGTATTGTGTACAGTCTGGAGTATTGTGTACAGCTCTGGAGTGTTGTGTACAGTTCTGGAGTATTGTGTACAGTGCTGGTGTATTGTGTACAGCTCAGGAGTATTGTGTACAGCTCTGGAGTATTGTGTGCAGTTCTGGTGTATTGTGTACAGTGCTGGTGTATTGTGTACAGCTCTGTGGTATTGTGTACAGCTCTGGAGTGTTGTGTACAGTTCTGGAGTATTGTGTACAGTGCTGGTGTATTGTGTACATCTCTGGAGTATTGTGTACAGTGCTGGAGTATTGTGTGCAGTTCTGGAGTATTGTGTACAGCTCTGGAGGGTTGTGTGCAGTCCTGGAGTATTGTGTACAGTACTGGAGTATTGTGTACAGCTCTGGAGTATTGTGTGCAGCTCTGGAGTATTGTGTACAGCTCTGGAGTATAGTGTACAGCTCTGGAGTATTGTGTACAGTGCTGGGGTATTGTGTGCAGCTCTGGAGTATTGTGTACTGTCCTGGAGTATTGTGTACAGCTCTGGAGTACTGTGTACAGTTCTGGGGTATTGTGTACAGCTCTGGAATGTTGGGTACAGTTCTGGAGTATTGTGTACAGTTCTGGAGTATTGTGTACAGCTCTGGAGTGTTGTGTACAGTTCTGGAGTATTGTGTACAGTGCTGGAGTATTGTGTACAGCTCTGGAGTATTGTGTACAGCTCTGGAGTATTGTGTACAGTGCTGGAGTATTGTCCACAGTTCTGGAGTATTGTATACAGCTCTGGAGTATTGTGTACAGTTCTGGGGTATTGTGTACAGCTCTGGAATGTTGGGTACAGTTCTGGAGTTTTGTGTACAACTCTGGAGTATTGTGTACAGTTCTGGAGTATTGTGTACAACTCTGGAGTTTGTGCGTAGCTTTGGAGTATTGTGTACAGTTCTGGAGTATTGTGTACAGTTCTGGAGTATTGTGTACAGATTTGGAGTATTGTGTGCAGTTCTGGAGTATTGTGTACAACACTGGAGTATAGTTTGCCGTTCTTGAGTATTGTGTTCAGTTCTGGAGTATTGTGTACAGCTCTGGAATATTGTGTACAGTTCTGGAGTATTGTGCACAGCTCTGGAGCACTGTATACAGCTCTGGAGTATAGTGTACAGCTCTGGACTATTGTGTACAAATCTAGTGTATTGTGTACAGTTCTGGAGTATTGTATACTGCTCTGGAGTGTTGTGTACAGTTCTGGAGTACTGTATACAGCTCTGTAGTATTGAGTACAGTTCTGGAGTATTGTGGACAGTGCTGGAGTATTGTGTACAGCTCTGGGGTATTGTGTACAGCTCTGGAGTGTTGTGTACAGTTCTGGAGTATTGTGTACAGTGCTGGTGTATTGTGTACAGATCTGGAGTATTGTGTACAGTTCTGGAGTATTCTGTGCAGTGCTGGTGTATTGTGTACAGTGCTGGAATATTGTGTACAGTGCTGGAGTACTGTGTACAGCTCTGGAGTGTTGTGTGCAGCTCTGGAGTATTGTGTACAGTGCTGGAGTATTGTGTGCAGTTCTGGGGTATTGTGTACAGTTCTGGAGTATTGTGTACAGTGCTGGAGTACTGTGTACAGCTCTGGAGTGTTGTGTACAGTGCTGGTGTGTTGTGTACAGCTCTGGAGTATTGTGTGCAGCTCTGGAGTATTGTGTGCAGTTCTGGAGTACTGTGTACAGTGCTGGAGTACTGTCTACAGTTCTGGAATATTGTGTACAGGTCTGGAGTGTTGTGTACAGTTCTGGAGTATTGTGTACAGCTCTGGAGTATTGTGTACAGCTCTGGGGTATCGTTTGCCGCTCTGGAGTATTGTGTGCAGCTCTGGAGTATTGTGTGCAGTTCTGGAGTATTGTGTGCAGTTCTGGAGTATTGTGTACAGTTCTAGAGTATTGTGTGCAGCTCTGGAGTATGGTATACAGTTCTGGAGTATTGTGTACAGCTCTGGAGTGTTGTGTACAGTGCTGGTGTATTGTGTACAGATCTGGAGTATTGTGTACTGTGCTGGAGTATTGTGTACAGCTCTGGAGTGTTGTGTACAGTTCTGGAGCATTGTGTACAGCTCTGGAGTATTGTGTACAGCTCTGGAGTATCATGTGCAGCTCTGGAGTATTGTGTGCAGTTCTGGAGTATTGTGTACAGCTCTGGACTGTTGTGTACAGTTGAGGAGTATTGTGTACAGCTCTGGAGTATCGTGTACTGTGCTGGAGTATTGTGTACAGCTCTGGAGTATTGTGTACAGCTCTGGGGTATTGTGTACAGTTCTGGAGTATTGTATACAGCTCTGGAGTATTGTGTACAGTTCTGGAGTATTGTGTACAGCTCTGGTGTATTGTGTGCAGCTCTGGAGTATTGTGTACAATTCTGGAGTATTGTGTACAGTACTGGAGTATTGTGTACAGCTCTGGAGTATTGTGTACTGTGCTGGAGTATTGTGTACAGCTCTGGAGTATTGTGTACAGCTCTGGGGTATTGTGTACAGTTCTGGAGTATTTTATACAGCTCTGGAGTATTGTGTACAGTTCTGGAGTATTGTGTACAGCTCTGGTGTATTGTGTGCAGCTCTGGAGTATTGTGTACAATTCTGGAGTATTGTGTACAGTACTGGAGTATTGTGTACAGCTCTGGAGTATTGTGTACAGTGCTGGTGTATTGTGTACAGCTCTGGGGTATTGTGTACAGCTCTGGAGTATTGTGTACAGCTCTGGTGTATTGTGTGCAGCCCTGGAGTATTGTGTACAATTCTGGAGTATTGTGTACAGCTCTGGAGTGTTGTGTGCAGTTCTGGAGTCTTGTGTGCAGTGCTGGGGTAATGTGTACAGCTCTGGAGTATTGTGTACTGTCCTGGAGTATTGTGTACAGCTCTGGAGTATTGTGTACAGTTCTGGGGTATTGTGTACAGCTCTGGGATATTGTGTACAGCTCTGGAGTATTGGGTACAGTTCTGGAGTATTGTGTACAGTCTGGAGTATTGTGTACAGCTCTGGAGTGTTGTGTACAGTTCTGGAGTATTGTGTACAGTGCTGGTGTATTGTGTACAGCTCAGGAGTATTGTGTACAGCTCTGGAGTATTGTGTGCAGCTCTGGTGTATTGTGTACAGTGCTGGTGTATTGTGTACAGCTCTGTGGTATTGTGTACAGCTCTGGAGTGTTGTGTACAGTTCTGGAGTATTGTGTACAGTGCTGGTGTATTGTGTACATCTCTGGAGTATTGTGTACAGTGCTGGAGTATTGTGTGCAGTTCTGGAGTATTGTGTACAGTTCTGGAATATTGTGTACAGCTCTGGAGTGTTGTGTGCAGTCCTGGAGTATTGTGTACAGTACTGGAGTATTGTGTACAGCTCTGGAGTATTGTGTGCAGCTCTGGAGTATAGTGTACAGCTCTGGAGTATAGTGTACAGCTCTGGAGTATTGTGTACAGTGCTGGGGTATTGTGTGCAGCTCTGGAGTATTGTGTACTGTCCTGGAGTATTGTGTACAGCTCTGGAGTACTGTGTACAGTTCTGGGGTATTGTGTACAGCTCTGGAATGTTGGGTACAGTTCTGGAGTATTGTGTACAGTTCTGGAGTATTGTGTACAGCTCTGGAGTGTTGTGTACAGTTCTGGAGTATTGTGTACAGTGCTGGAGTATTGTGTACAGTTCTGGAGTATTGTGTACAGCTCTGGGGTATTGTGTACAGTGCTGGAGTATTGTCCACAGTTCTGGAGTATTGTATACAGCTCTGGAGTATTGTGTACAGTTCTGGAGTATTGTGTACAGCTCTGGTGTATTGTGTGCAGCTCTGGAGTATTGTGTACAATTCTGGAGTATTGTGTACAGCTCTGGAGTGTTGTGTGCAGTTCTGGAGTATTGTGTACAGTACTGGAGTATTGTGTACAGCTCTGGAGTATTGTGTGCAGCTCTGGAGTCTTGTGTACAGTGCTGGGGTATTGTGTACAGCTCTGGAGTATTGTGTACTGTCCTGGAGTATTGTGTACAGCTCTGGAGGATTGTGTACAGTTCTGGGGTATTGTGTACAGTACTGTGGTATTGTGTACAGCTCTGGAGTATTGGGTACAGTTCTGGAGTATTGTGTACAGTTCTGGAGTATTGTGTACAGCTCTGGAGTGTTGTGTACAGTTCTGGAGTATTGTGTACAGCTCTGGAGTATTGTGTACAGTTCTGGGGTATTGTGTACAGCTCTGGGATATTGTGTACAGCTCTGGAGTATTGGGTACAGTTCTGGAGTATTGTGTACAGTCTGGAGTATTGTGTACAGCTCTGGAGTGTTGTGTACAGTTCTGGAGTATTGTGTACAGTGCTGGTGTATTGTGTACAGCTCAGGAGTATTGTGTACAGCTCTGGAGTGTTGTGTGCAGTCCTGGAGTATTGTGTACAGTACTGGAGTATTGTGTACAGCTCTGGAGTATTGTGTGCAGCTCTGGAGTATTGTGTACAGCTCTGGAGTATAGTGTACAGCTCTGGAGTATTGTGTACAGTGCTGGGGTATTGTGTGCAGCTCTGGAGTATTGTGTACTGTCCTGGAGTATTGTGTACAGCTCTGGAGTACTGTGTACAGTTCTGGGGTATTGTGTACAGCTCTGGAATGTTGGGTACAGTTCTGGAGTATTGTGTACAGTTCTGGAGTATTGTGTACAGCTCTGGAGTGTTGTGTACAGTTCTGGAGTATTGTGTACAGTGCTGGAGTATTGTGTACAGTTCTGGAGTATTGTGTACAGCTCTGGAGTATTGTGTACAGTGCTGGAGTATTGTCCACAGTTCTGGAGTATTGTATACAGCTCTGGAGTATTGTGTACAGTTCTGGAGTATTGTGTACAGCTCTGGTGTATTGTGTGCAGCTCTGGAGTATTGTCTACAATTCTGGAGTATTGTGTACAGCTCTGGAGTGTTGTGTGCAGTTCTGGAGTATTGTGTACAGCTCTGGAGTCTTGTGTACAGTGCTGGGGTATTGTGTACAGCTCTGGAGTATCGTGTACTGTGCTGGAGTATTGTGTACAGCTCTGGAGTATTGTGTACAGTACTGGAGTATTGTGTACAGTTCTGGAGTATTGTATACAGCTCTGGAGTATTGTGTACAGTTCTGGAGTATTGTGTACAGCTCTGGTGTATTGTGTGCAGCTCTGGAGTATTGTGTACAATTCTGGAGTATTGTGTACAGTACTGGAGTATTGTGTACAGCTCTGGAGTATTGTGTACTGTGCTGGAGTATTGTGTACAGCTCTGGAGTATTGTGTACAGCTCTGGGGTATTGTGTACAGTTCTGGAGTATTGTATACAGCTCTGGAGTATTGTGTACAGTTCTGGAGTATTGTGTACAGCTCTGGTGTATTGTGTGCAGCTCTGGAGTATTGTGTACAATTCTGGAGTATTGTGTACAGTACTGGAGTATTGTGTACAGCTCTGGAGTATTGTGTGCAGTTCTGGTGTATTGTGTACAGTGCTGGTGTATTGTGTACAGCTCTGGGGTATTGTGTACAGCTCTGGAGTATTGTGTACAGCTCTGGTGTATTGTGTGCAGCCCTGGAGTATTGTGTACAATTCTGGAGTATTGTGTACAGCTCTGGAGTGTTGTGTGCAGTTCTGGAGTATTGTGTACAGTACTGGAGTATTGTGTACAGCTCTGGAGTATTGTGTGCAGCTCTGGAGTCTTGTGTACAGTGCTGGGGTATTGTGTACAGCTCTGGAGTATTGTGTACTGTCCTGGAGTATTGTGTACAGCTCTGGAGTATTGTGTACAGTTCTGGGGTATTGTGTACAGCTCTGGGATATTGTGTACAGCTCTGGAGTATTGGGTACAGTTCTGGAGTATTGTGTACAGTCTGGAGTATTGTGTACAGCTCTGGAGTGTTGTGTACAGTTCTGGAGTATTGTGTACAGTGCTGGTGTATTGTGTACAGCTCAGGAGTATTGTGTACAGCTCTGGAGTATTGTGTGCAGTTCTGGTGTATTGTGTACAGTGCTGGTGTATTGTGTACAGCTCTGGAGTATTGGGTACAGTTCTGGAGTATTGTGTACAGTTCTGGAGTATTGTGTACAGCTCTGGAGTGTTGTGTACAGTTCTGGAGTATTGTGTACAGCTCTGGACTGTTGTGTACAGTTCTGGAGTATTGTGTACAGCTCTGGAGTATCGTGTACTGTGCTGGAGTATTGTGTACAGCTCTGGAGTATTGTGTACAGCTCTGGGGTATTGTGTACAGTTCTGGAGTATTGTATACAGCTCTGGAGTATTGTGTACAGTTCTGGAGTATTGTGTACAGCTCTGGTGTATTGTGTGCAGCTCTGGAGTATTGTGTACAATTCTGGAGTATTGTGTACAGTACTGGAGTATTGTGTACAGCTCTGGAGTATTGTGTACTGTGCTGGAGTATTGTGTACAGCTCTGGAGTATTGTGTACAGCTCTGGGGTATTGTGTACAGTTCTGGAGTATTGTATACAGCTCTGGAGTATTGTGTACAGTTCTGGAGTATTGTGTACAGCTCTGGTGTATTGTGTGCAGCTCTGGAGTATTGTGTACAATTCTGGAGTATTGTGTACAGTACTGGAGTATTGTGTACAGCTCTGGAGTATTGTGTGCAGTTCTGGTGTATTGTGTACAGTGCTGGTGTATTGTGTACAGCTCTGGGGTATTGTGTACAGCTCTGGAGTATTGTGTACAGCTCTGGTGTATTGTGTGCAGCCCTGGAGTATTGTGTACAATTCTGGAGTATTGTGTACAGCTCTGGAGTGTTGTGTGCAGTTCTGGAGTATTGTGTACAGTACTGGAGTATTGTGTACAGCTCTGGAGTATTGTGTGCAGCTCTGGAGTCTTGTGTACAGTGCTGGGGTATTGTGTACAGCTCTGGAGTATTGTGTACTGTCCTGGAGTATTGTGTACAGCTCTGGAGTATTGTGTACAGTTCTGGGGTATTGTGTACAGCTCTGGGATATTGTGTACAGCTCTGGAGTATTGGGTACAGTTCTGGAGTATTGTGTACAGCTCTGGAGTGTTGTGTACAGTTCTGGAGTATTGTGTACAGTGCTGGAGTATTGTGTACAGTTCTGGAGTATTGTGTACAGCTCTGGAGTATTGTGTACAGTGCTGGAGTATTGTCCACAGTTCTGGAGTATTGTATACAGCTCTGGAGTATTGTGTACAGTTCTGGAGTATTGTGTACAGCTCTGGTGTATTGTTTGCAGCTCTGGAGTATTGTGTGCAATTCTGGAGTATTGTGTACAGCTCTGGAGTGTTGTGTGCAGTTCTGGAGTATTGTGTGCAGCTCTGGAGTCTTGTGTACAGTGCTGGGGTATTGTGTACAGCGCTGGAGTATTGTGTACTGTCCTGGAGTATTGTGTACAGCTCTGGAGGATTGTGTACAGTTCTGGGGTATTGTGTACCGTACTGTGGTATTGTGTACAGCTCTGGAGTATTGGGTACAGTTCTGGAGTATTGTGTACAGTTCTGGAGTATTGTGTACAGCTCTGGAGTGTTGTGTACAGTTCTGGAGTATTGTGTACAGCTCTGGACTGTTGTGTACAGTTCTGGAGTATTGTGTACAGCTCTGGAGTATCGTGTACTGTGCTGGAGTATTGTGTACAGCTCTGGAGTATTGTGTACAGCTCTGGGGTATTGTGTACAGTTCTGGAGTATTGTATACAGCTCTGGAGTATTGTGTACAGTTCTGGAGTATTGTGTACAGCTCTGGTGTATTGTGTGCAGCTCTGGAGTATTGTGTACAATTCTGGAGTATTGTGTACAGTACTGGAGTATTGTGTACAGCTCTGGAGTATTGTGTACTGTGCTGGAGTATTGTGTACAGCTCTGGAGTATTGTGTACAGCTCTGGGGTATTGTGTACAGTTCTGGAGTATTGTATACAGCTCTGGAGTATTGTGTACAGTTCTGGAGTATTGTGTACAGCTCTGGTGTATTGTGTGCAGCTCTGGAGTATTGTGTACAATTCTGGAGTATTGTGTACAGTACTGGAGTATTGTGTACAGCTCTGGAGTATTGTGTGCAGTTCTGGTGTATTGTGTACAGTGCTGGTGTATTGTGTACAGCTCTGGGGTATTGTGTACAGCTCTGGAGTATTGCGTACAGCTCTGGTGTATTGTGTGCAGCCCTGGAGTATTGTGTACAATTCCGGAGTATTGTGTACAGCTCTGGAGTGTTGTGTGCAGTTCTGGAGTATTGTGTACAGTACTGGAGTATTGTGTACAGCTCTGGAGTATTGTGTGCAGCTCTGGAGTCTTGTGTACAGTGCTGGGGTATTGTGTACAGCTCTGGAGTATTGTGTACTGTCCTGGAGTATTGTGTACAGCTCTGGAGTATTGTGTACAGTTCTGGAGTATTGTGTACAGCTCTGGAGTGTTGTGTACAGTTCTGGAGTATTGTGTACAGCTCTGGACTGTTGTGTACAGTTCTGGAGTATTGTGTACAGCTCTGGAGTATCGTGTACTGTGCTGGAGTATTGTGTACAGCTCTGGAGTATTGTGTACAGCTCTGGGGTATTGTGTACAGTTCTGGAGTATTGTATACAGCTCTGGAGTATTGTGTACAGTTCTGGAGTATTGTGTACAGCTCTGGTGTATTGTGTGCAGCTCTGGAGTATTGTGTACAATTCTGGAGTATTGTGTACAGTACTGGAGTATTGTGTACAGCTCTGGAGTATTGTGTACTGTGCTGGAGTATTGTGTACAGCTCTGGAGTATTGTGTACAGCTCTGGGGTATTGTGTACAGTTCTGGAGTATTGTATACAGCTCTGGAGTATTGTGTACAGTTCTGGAGTATTGTGTACAGCTCTGGTGTATTGTGTGCAGCTCTGGAGTATTGTGTACAATTCTGGAGTATTGTGTACAGTACTGGAGTATTGTGTACAGCTCTGGAGTATTGTGTGCAGTTCTGGTGTATTGTGTACAGTGCTGGTGTATTGTGTACAGCTCTGGGGTATTGTGTACAGCTCTGGAGTATTGTGTACAGCTCTGGTGTATTGTGTGCAGCCCTGGAGTATTGTGTACAATTCTGGAGTATTGTGTACAGCTCTGGAGTGTTGTGTGCAGTTCTGGAGTATTGTGTACAGTACTGGAGTATTGTGTACAGCTCTGGAGTATTGTGTGCAGCTCTGGAGTCTTGTGTACAGTGCTGGGGTATTGTGTACAGCTCTGGAGTATTGTGTACTGTCCTGGAGTATTGTGTACAGCTCTGGAGTATTGTGTACAGTTCTGGGGTATTGTGTACAGCTCTGGGATATTGTGTACAGCTCTGGAGTATTGGGTACAGTTCTGGAGTATTGTGTACAGTCTGGAGTATTGTGTACAGCTCTGGAGTATTTTGTACAGTTCTGGAGTATTGTGTACAGTGCTGGTGTATTGTGTACAGCTCAGGAGTATTGTGTACAGCTCTGGAGTATTGTGTGCAGTTCTGGTGTATTGTGTACAGTGCTGGTGTATTGTGTACAGCTCTGTGGTATTGTGTACAGCTCTGGAGTGTTGTGTACAGTTCTGGAGTATTGTGTACAGTGCTGGAGTATTGTGTGCAGTTCTGGAGTATTGTGTACAGTTCTGGAATATTGTGTACAGCTCTGGAGTGTTGTGTGCAGTCCTGGAGTATTGTGTACAGTACTGGAGTATTGTGTACAGCTCTGGAGTATTGTGTGCAGCTCTGGAGTATTGTGTACAGCTCTGGAGTATAGTGTACAGCTCTGGAGTATTGTGTACAGTGCTGGGGTATTGTGTGCAGCTCTGGAGTATTGTGTACTGTCCTGGAGTATTGTGTACAGCTCTGGAGTACTGTGTACAGTTCTGGGGTATTGTGTACAGCTCTGGAATGTTGGGTACAGTTCTGGAGTATTGTGTACAGTTCTGGAGTATTGTGTACAGCTCTGGAGTGTTGTGTACAGTGCTGGAGTATTGTGTACAGTTCTGGAGTATTGTGTACAGCTCTGGAGTATTGTGTACAGTGCTGGAGTATTGTCCACAGTTCTGGAGTATTGTATACAGCTCTGGAGTATTGTGTACAGTACTGGAGTATTGTGTACAGCTCTGGAGTATTGTGTGCAGCTCTGGAGTCTTGTGTACAGTGCTGGGGTATTGTGTACAGCTCTGGAGTATTGTGTACTGTCCTGGAGTATTGTGTACAGCTCTGGAGGATTGTGTACAGTTCTGGGGTATTGTGTACAGTACTGTGGTATTGTGTACAGCTCTGGAGTATTGGGTACAGTTCTGGAGTATTGTGTACAGTTCTGGAGTATTGTGTACAGTGCTGGTGTATTGTGTACAGCTCAGGAGTATTGTGTACAGCTCTGGAGTATTGTGTGCAGTTCTGGTGTATTGTGTACAGCTCTGGAGTGTTGTGTGCAGTCCTGGAGTATTGTGTACAGTACTGGAGTATTGTGTACAGCTCTGGAGTATTGTGTGCAGCTCTGGAGTATTGTGTACAGCTCTGGAGTATAGTGTACAGCTCTGGAGTATTGTGTGCAGTGTTGGGGTATTGTGTGCAGCTCTGGAGTATTGTGTACAGTGCTGGGGTATTGTGTGCAGCTCTGGAGTATTGTGAAATGTTCTGGAGTATTGTGTACAGCTCTGGAGTATTGTGTACAGTTCCGGGGTATTGTGTACAGCTCTGGAGTGTTGGGTACAGTTCTCGAGTATTGTGTACAGTTCTGGAGTATTGTGTACAGCTCTGGAGTGTTGTGTACAGTTCTGGAGTATTGTGTACAGTGCTGGAGTATTGTCCACAGTTCTGGAGTATTGTATACAGCTCTGGAGTATTGTGTACAGTTCTGGAGTATTGTGTACAGCTCTGGTGTATTGTGTGCAGCTCTGGAGTATTGTGTGCAGTTCTGGTGTATTGTGTACAGCTCTGGAGTGTTGTGTGCAGTCCTGGAGTATTGTGTACAGTACTGGAGTATTGTGTACAGCTCTGGAGTGTTGTGTACAGTTCTGGAGTATTGTGTACAGTGCTGGTGCATTGTGTACATCTCTGGAGTATTGTGTACAGTGCTGGAGTATTGTGTACTGTCCTGGAGTATTGTGTACAGCTCTGGAGTATTGTGTACAGTTCTGGGGTATTGTGTACAGCTCTGGGGTATTGTGTACAGCTCTGGAGTATTGGGTACAGTTCTGGAGTATTGTGTACAGTTGTGGAGTATTGTGTACAGCTCTGGAGTGTTGTGTACAGTTCTGGAGTATTGTGTAAAGTGCTGGAGTATTGTGTGCAGTTCTGGAGTATTGTGTACTGTTCTGGAGTATTGTGTACAGCTCTGGAGTATTGTGTACAGTACTGGAGTATTGTGTACAGCTCTGGAGTGTTGTGTGCAGCTCTGGAGTATTGTGTACAGTTCTGGGGTATTGTGTACAGCTCTGGAGTGTTGGGTACAGTTCTGGAGTATTGTGTACAGATCTGGAATAGTGTGTACAGCTCTGGAGTGTTGTGTACAGTTCTGGAGTATTGTGTACAGTGCTGGAGTATTGTGTACAGCTCTGGAGTATAGTGTACAGCTCTGGAGTATTGTGTGCAGTTCTGGAGTATTGTGCACAGTGCTGGTATATTATGTACAGCTCAGGAGTATTGTGTACAGCTCTGGCGTATTGTGTACAGAGCTGGTGTATTGTGTACAGGTCTGGAGTATTGTGTACAGCTTTCGAGTGTTGTGTGCTGCTCTGGAGTATTGTGTACAGTGCTGGAGTATTGTGTGCATTTCTGGAGTATTGTGTACAGTTCTGGAGTATTGTGTACAGTGCTGGAGTACTGTGTACAGCTCTGGAGTGTTGTGTACAGTGCTGGCGTGTTATGTACAGCTCTGGAGCATTGTGTACAGCTCTGGAGTATTGTGTGCAGTGCTGCAGTATTGTGTACATTTCTGGATTACTGTGCACAGGTCTGGAGTGTTGTGTACAGTTCTGGAGTATTGTGTACAGCTCTGGAGTATTGTGTACAGCTCTGGAGTATCGTTTGCCGCTCTGGAGTATTGTGTGCAGTTCTGGAGTATTGTGTACAGTTCTGGAGTATTGTGTACAGCTCTGGATTTTTGTGTACAGTGCTGGTGTGTTGTGTACAGCTCTGGAGTATTGTGTGCAGCTCTGGAGTATTGTGTGCAGCTCTGGAGTATTGTTTACAGTTCTGGATTACTGTGTGCAGGTCTGGAGTGTTGTGTACAGTTCTGGAGTATTGTGTACAGTTCTGGAGTATTGTGTACAGCTCTGGAGTGTTGTGTGCAGTCCTGGTGTATTGTGTACAGTTCTGGAGTATTGTGTGCAACTCTGGAGTATTGTGTGCAGTTCTGGAGTATTGTGTGCAGTTCTGGAGTATTGTGTACAGCTCTGAAGTATTGTGTACAGTGCTGGTGTATTGTGTACAGCTCTGGATTATTGTGTACAGCTCTGGAGTATTGTGTACAGTTCTGGAGTATTGTGTACAGCGCTGGAATGTTGTGTACAGTTCTGGAGTATTGTGTACAGCTCTGGAGTATTGTGTACAGCTCTGGAGTATCGTTTGCAGCTCTGGAGTATTGTGTGCAGTTCTGGATTATTGTGTATAGTTCTGGAGTATTGTGTACAGCTCTGGAGTATCATGTACTGTGCTGGAATATTGTGTTCAGCTCTGGAGTATTGTGTATAGTTCTGGAGTATTGTGTACAGTTCTGGAGTGTTGTGTACAGTTCTGGAGAATTGTGTGCAGCTCTGGAGTATCATGTACTGTGCTGGAATATTGTGTTCAGCTCTGGAGTATTGTGTATAGTTCTGGAGTATTGTGTGCAGCACTGGATTATTGTGTGCAGCTCTGGAGTATTGTGTACAGTTCTGGAGTATTGTGTACAGCTCTGGAGTGTTGTGTACAGTGCTGGTGTATTGTGTACAGCTCTGGATTATTGTGTGCATCTCTGGAGTATTGTATGCAGCTCTGGAGTATTGTGTACAATTCTGGAGTATTGTGTACAGCTCTGGAGTGTTGTGTGCAGTCCTGGGGTATTGTGTACAGCACTGGAGTATTGTGTACAGCTCTGGAGTATTGTGTACAGCTCTGGAGTTTTGTGTACAGTGCTGATGTGTTGTGTACAGCTCTGGAGTATTGTGTGCAGCTCTGGAGTATTGTGTGCAGTGCTGCAGTATTGTGTACAGTTCTGGATTACTGTGTAGAGGTCTGGAGTGTTGTGTGCAGTGCTGGTGTATTGTGTACAGTTCTGGAGTATTGTGTACAGCGCTGGAGTGTTGTGTACAGTTCTGGAGTATTGTGTACAGCTCTGGAGTATTGTGTACAGTGCTGGAGTATTGTCCACAGTTCTGGAGTATTGTATACAGCTCTGGAGTATTGTGTACAGTTCTGGAGTATTGTGTACTGCTCTGGTGTATTGTGTGCAGCTCTGGAGTATTGTGTACAATTCTGGAGTATTGTGTACAGCTCTGGAGTGTTGTGTGCAGTTCTGGAGTATTGTGGACAGTGCTGGAGTACTGTGTACAGCTCTGGAGTATTGTGTGCAGTTCTGGTGTATTGTGTACAGTGCTGGTGTATTGTGTATAGCTCTGGGGTATTGTGTACAGCTCTGGAGTGTTGTGTACAGTTCTGGAGTATTGTGTACAGTACTGGAGTATTGTGTACAGCTCTGGAGTATTTTGTACAGCTCTGGAGTATAGTGTACAGCTCTGGAGTATTGTGTACAGTGCTGGGGTATTGTGTGCAGTTCTGGAGTATTGTGTACAGCTCTGGAGTGTTGTGTGCAGTCCTGGAGTATTGTGTACAGTACTGGAGTATTGTGTACAGCTCTGGAGTATTTTGTACAGCTCTGGAGTATAGTGTACAGCTCTGGAGTATTGTGTACTGTCCTGAAGTATTGTGTACAGCTCTGGAGTATTGTGTACAGTTCTGGGGTATTGTGTACAGCTCTGGAGTGTTGGGTACAGTTCTGGAGTATTGTGTACAGTTCTGGAGTATTGTGTACAGCTCTGGAGTGTTGTGTACAGTTCTGGAGTATTGTGTACAGTGCTGGAGTATTCTGTACAGCTCTGGAGTATAGTGTACAGCTCTGGAGTATTGTGTGCAGTTCTGGAGTATTGTGCACAGTGCTGGTATATTGTGTACAGCTCAGGAGTATTGTGTACAGCTCTGGAGTATTGTGTACAGTTCTGGAGTATTGTGTACAGTGCTGGTATATTGTGTACAGGTCTGGAGTATTGTGTACAGCTCTCGAGTGTTGTGTGCTGCTCTGGAGTATTGTGTACAGTGCTGGAGTATTGTGTGCAGTGCTGGAGTATTGTGGACAGTGCTGGAGTACTGTGTACAGCTCTGGAGTGTTGTGTACAGTGCTGGTGTGTTGTGTACAGCTCTGGAGTATTGTGTACAGCTCTGGAGTATTGTGTGCAGTGCTGCAGTATTGTGTACAGTTCTGGATTACTGTGTAGAGGTCTGGAGTGTTGTGTGCAGTGCTGGAGTATTGTGTACAGCTCTGGAGTATTGTGTACAGCTCTGGAGTATCGTTTGCCGCTCTGGAGTATTGTGTGCAGTTCTGGAGTATTGTGTACAGTTCTGGAGTATTGTGTACAGCTCTGGAGTTTTGTGTACAGTGCTGATGTGTTGTGTACAGCTCTGGAGTATTGTGTGCAGCTCTGGAGTATTGTGTGCAGTGCTGCAGTATTGTGTACAGTTCTGGATTACTGTGTAGAGGTCTGGAGTGTTGTGTGCAGTGCTGGTGTATTGTGTACAGTTCTGGAGTATTGTGTACAGCGCTGGAGTGTTGTGTACAGTTCTGGAGTATTGTGTACAGCTCTGGAGTATTGTGTACAGTGCTGGAGTATTGTCCACAGTTCTGGAGTATTGTATACAGCTCTGGAGTATTGTGTACAGTTCTGGAGTATTGTGTACTGCTCTGGTGTATTGTGTGCAGCTCTGGAGTATTGTGTACAATTCTGGAGTATTGTGTACAGCTCTGGAGTGTTGTGTGCAGTTCTGGAGTATTGTGTACAGTACTGGAGTATTGTGTACAGCTCTGGAGTATTGTGTGCAGCTCTGGAGTCTTGTGTACAGTGCTGGGGTATTGTGTACAGCTCTGGAGTATTGTGTACTGTCCTGGAGTATTGTGTACAGCTCTGGATTATTGTGTACAGTTCTGGGGTATTGTGTACAGCGCTGGGGTATTGTGTACAGCTCTGGAGTATTGGGTACAGGTCTGGAGTATTGTGTACAGTTCTGGAGTATTGTGTACAGCTCTGGAGTGTTGTGTGCAGTTCTGGAGTATTGTGTACAGTGCTGGTGTATTGTGTACAGCTCAGGAGTATTGTGTACAGCTCTGGAGTATTGTGTGCAGTTCTGGTGTTTGTGTACAGTGCTGGTGTATTGTGTACAGCTCTGGGGTATTGTGTACAGCTCTGGAGTATTGTGTGCAGTGCTGGAGTATTGTGGACAGTGCTGGAGTACTGTGTACAGCTCTGGAGTGTTGTGTACAGTGCTGGTGTGTTGTGTACAGCTCTGGAGTATTGTGTACAGCTCTGGAGTATTGTGTGCAGTGCTGCAGTATTGTGTACAGTTCTGGATTACTGTGTACAGGTCTGGAGTGTTGTGTACAGTTCTGGAGTATTGTGTACAGCTCTGGAGTATTGTGTACAGCTCTGGAGTATCGTTTGCCGCTCTGGAGTATTGTGTGCAGTTCTGGAGTATTGTGTACAGTTCTGGAGTATTGTGTACAGCTCTGGAGTTTTGTGTACAGTGCTGATGTGTTGTGTACAGCTCTGGAGTATTGTGTGCAGCTCTGGAGTATTGTGTGCAGTGCTGCAGTATTGTGTACAGTTCTGGATTACTGTGTAGAGGTCTGGAGTGTTGTGTGCAGTGCTGGTGTATTGTGTACAGTTCTGGAGTATTGTGTACAGCGCTGGAGTGTTGTGTACAGTTCTGGAGTATTGTGTACAGCTCTGGAGTATTGTGTACAGTGCTGGAGTATTGTCCACAGTTCTGGAGTATTGTATACAGCTCTGGAGTATTGTGTACAGTTCTGGAGTATTGTGTACTGCTCTGGTGTATTGTGTGCAGCTCTGGAGTATTGTGTACAATTCTGGAGTATTGTGTACAGCTCTGGAGTGTTGTGTGCAGTTCTGGAGTATTGTGTACAGTACTGGAGTATTGTGTACAGCTCTGGAGTATTGTGTGCAGCTCTGGAGTCTTGTGTACAGTGCTGGGGTATTGTGTACAGCTCTGGAGTATTGTGTACTGTCCTGGAGTATTGTGTACAGCTCTGGATTATTGTGTACAGTTCTGGGGTATTGTGTACAGCGCTGGGGTATTGTGTACAGCTCTGGAGTATTGGGTACAGGTCTGGAGTATTGTGTACAGTTCTGGAGTATTGTGTACAGCTCTGGAGTGTTGTGTGCAGTTCTGGAGTATTGTGTACAGTGCTGGTGTATTGTGTACAGCTCAGGAGTATTGTGTACAGCTCTGGAGTATTGTGTGCAGTTCTGGTGTTTGTGTACAGTGCTGGTGTATTGTGTACAGCTCTGGGGTATTGTGTACAGCTCTGGAGTATTGTGTACTGTCCTGGAGTATTGTGTACAGCTCTGGAGTATTGTGTACAGTTCTGGGGTATTGTGTACAGCTCTGGGGTATTGTGTACAGCTCTGGAGTAGTGGGTACAGTTCTGGAGTATTGTGTACAGTTGTGGAGTATTGTGTACAGCTCTGGAGTGTTGTGTACAGTTCTGGAGTATTGTGTACAGTGCTGGTGCATTGTGTACATCTCTGGAGTATTGTGTATAGTTTTGGAGTATTGTGTGCAGTTCTGGAGTATTGTGTACAGTTCTGGAGTATTGTGTACAGCTCTGGAGTGTTGTGTGCAGTCCTGGAGTATTGTGTACAGTACTGGGGTATTGTGTACAGCTCTGGGGTATTGTGTACAGCTCTGGAGTATTGGGTACAGTTCTGGAGTATTGTGTACAGTTGTGGAGTATTGTGTACAGCTCTGGAGTGTTGTGTACTGTCCTGGAGTATTGTGTACAGCTCTGGAGTATTGTGTACAGTTCTGGGGTATTGTGTACAGCTCTGAGGTATTGTGTACAGCTCTGGAGTATTGGGTACAGTTCTGGAGTATTGTGTACAGTTGTGGAATATTGTGTACAGCTCTGGAGTGTTGTGTACAGTTCTGGAGTATTGTGTACAGTGCTGGTGCATTGTGTACATCTCTGGAGTATTGTGTACAGTGCTGGAGTATTGTGTGCAGTTCTGGAGTATTGTGTACAGTTCTGGAGTATTGTGTACAGCTCTGGAGTGTTGTGTGCAGTCCTGGAGTATTGTGTACAGTACTGGAGTATTGTGTACACCTCTGGTGTATTGTGTGCAGTTCTGGAGTATTGTGTACAGTACTGGAGTATTGTGTGCAGCTCTGGAGTATTGTGTACAGCTCTGGAGAATAGTGTACAGCTCTGGAGTATTGTGTACAGTGCTGGGGTATTGTGTACAGCTCTGGAGTGTTGGGTACAGTTCTGGAGTATTGTGTACAGATCTGGAATATTGTGTACAGCTCTGGAGTGTTGTGTACAGTTCTGGAGTATTGTGTACAGTTCTGGAGTATTGTGTACAGCTCTGGAGTATTGTGTGCAGTTCTGGAGTATTGTGCACAGTGCTGGTATATTGTGTACAGCTCAGGAGTATTGTGTACAGCTCTGGAGTATTGTGTACAGTTCTGGAGTATTGTGTACAGTGCTGGTATATTGTGTACAGGTCTGGAGTATTGTGTACAGCTCTCGAGTGTTGTGTGCTGCTCTGGAGTATTGTGTACAGTGCTGGAGTATTGTGGACAGTGCTGGAGTACTGTGTACAGCTCTGGGGTGTTGTGTACAGTGCTGGTGTGTTGTGTACAGCTCTGGAGTATTGTGTACAGCTCTGGAGTATTGTGTGCAGTGCTTCAGTATTGTGTACAGTTCTGGATTACTGTGTACAGGTCTGGAGTGTTGTGTACAGTTCTGGAGTATTGTGTACAGCTCTGGAGTATTGTGTACAGCTCTGGAGTATCGTTTGCCGCTCTGGAGTATTGTGTGCAGTTCTGGAGTATTGTGTACAGTTCTGGAGTATTGTGTACAGCTCTGGAGTTTTGTGTACAGTGCTGATGTGTTGTGTACAGCTCTGGAGTATTGTGTGCAGCTCTGGAGTATTGTGTGCAGTGCTGCAGTATTGTGTACAGTTCTGGATTACTGTGTAGAGGTCTGGAGTGTTGTGTGCAGTGCTGGTGTATTGTGTACAGTTCTGGAGTATTGTGTACAGCGCTGGAGTGTTGTGTACAGTTCTGGAGTATTGTGTACAGCTCTGGAGTATTGTGTACAGTGCTGGAGTATTGTCCACAGTTCTGGAGTATTGTATACAGCTCTGGAGTATTGTGTACAGTTCTGGAGTATTGTGTACTGCTCTGGTGTATTGTGTGCAGCTCTGGAGTATTGTGTACAATTCTGGAGTATTGTGTACAGCTCTGGAGTGTTGTGTGCAGTTCTGGAGTATTGTGTACAGTACTGGAGTATTGTGTACAGCTCTGGAGTATTGTGTGCAGCTCTGGAGTCTTGTGTACAGTGCTGGGGTATTGTGTACAGCTCTGGAGTATTGTGTACTGTCCTGGAGTATTGTGTACAGCTCTGGATTATTGTGTACAGTTCTGGGGTATTGTGTACAGCGCTGGGGTATTGTGTACAGCTCTGGAGTATTGGGTACAGGTCTGGAGTATTGTGTACAGTTCTGGAGTATTGTGTACAGCTCTGGAGTGTTGTGTGCAGTTCTGGAGTATTGTGTACAGTGCTGGTGTATTGTGTACAGCTCAGGAGTATTGTGTACAGCTCTGGAGTATTGTGTGCAGTTCTGGTGTTTGTGTACAGTGCTGGTGTATTGTGTACAGCTCTGGGGTATTGTGTACAGCTCTGGAGTATTGTGTGCAGTGCTGGAGTATTGTGGACAGTGCTGGAGTACTGTGTACAGCTCTGGAGTGTTGTGTACAGTGCTGGTGTGTTGTGTACAGCTCTGGAGTATTGTGTACAGCTCTGGAGTATTGTGTGCAGTGCTGCAGTATTGTGTACAGTTCTGGATTACTGTGTACAGGTCTGGAGTGTTGTGTACAGTTCTGGAGTATTGTGTACAGCTCTGGAGTATTGTGTACAGCTCTGGAGTATCGTTTGCCGCTCTGGAGTATTGTGTGCAGTTCTGGAGTATTGTGTACAGTTCTGGAGTATTGTGTACTGCTCTGGAGTTTTGTGTACAGTGCTGATGTGTTGTGTACAGCTCTGGAGTATTGTGTGCAGCTCTGGAGTATTGTGTGCAGTGCTGCAGTATTGTGTACAGTTCTGGATTACTGTGTAGAGGTCTGGAGTGTTGTGTGCAGTGCTGGTGTATTGTGTACAGTTCTGGAGTATTGTGTACAGCGCTGGAGTGTTGTGTACAGTTCTGGAGTATTGTGTACAGCTCTGGAGTATTGTGTACAGTGCTGGAGTATTGTCCACAGTTCTGGAGTATTGTATACAGCTCTGGAGTATTGTGTACAGTTCTGGAGTATTGTGTACTGCTCTGGTGTATTGTGTGCAGCTCTGGTGTATTGTGTACTGCTCTGGTGTATTGTGTGCAGCTCTGGAGTATTGTGTACAATTCTGGAGTATTGTGTACAGCTCTGGAGTGTTGTGTGCAGTTCTGGAGTATTGTGTACAGTACTGGAGTATTGTGTACAGCTCTGGAGTATTGTGTGCAGCTCTGGAGTCTTGTGTACAGTGCTGGGGTATTGTGTACAGCTCTGGAGTATTGTGTACTGTCCTGGAGTATTGTGTACAGCTCTGGATTATTGTGTACAGTTCTGGGGTATTGTGTACAGCGCTGGGGTATTGTGTACAGCTCTGGAGTATTGGGTACAGGTCTGGAGTATTGTGTACAGTTCTGGAGTATTGTGTACAGCTCTGGAGTGTTGTGTGCAGTTCTGGAGTATTGTGTACAGTGCTGGTGTATTGTGTACAGCTCAGGAGTATTGTGTACAGCTCTGGAGTATTGTGTGCAGTTCTGGTGTTTGTGTACAGTGCTGGTGTATTGTGTACAGCTCTGGGGTATTGTGTACAGCTCTGGAGTATTGTGTACTGTCCTGGAGTATTGTGTACAGCTCTGGAGTATTGTGTACAGTTCTGGGGTATTGTGTACAGCTCTGGGGTATTGTGTACAGCTCTGGAGTAGTGGGTACAGTTCTGGAGTATTGTGTACAGTTGTGGAGTATTGTGTACAGCTCTGGAGTGTTGTGTACAGTTCTGGAGTATTGTGTACAGTGCTGGTGCATTGTGTACATCTCTGGAGTATTGTGTATAGTTTTGGAGTATTGTGTGCAGTTCTGGAGTATTGTGTACAGTTCTGGAGTATTGTGTACAGCTCTGGAGTGTTGTGTGCAGTCCTGGAGTATTGTGTACAGTACTGGGGTATTGTGTACAGCTCTGGGGTATTGTGTACAGCTCTGGAGTATTGGGTACAGTTCTGGAGTATTGTGTACAGTTGTGGAGTATTGTGTACAGCTCTGGAGTGTTGTGTACTGTCCTGGAGTATTGTGTACAGCTCTGGAGTATTGTGTACAGTTCTGGGGTATTGTGTACAGCTCTGAGGTATTGTGTACAGCTCTGGAGTATTGGGTACAGTTCTGGAGTATTGTGTACAGTTGTGGAATATTGTGTACAGCTCTGGAGTGTTGTGTACAGTTCTGGAGTATTGTGTACAGTGCTGGTGCATTGTGTACATCTCTGGAGTATTGTGTACAGTGCTGGAGTATTGTGTGCAGTTCTGGAGTATTGTGTACAGTTCTGGAGTATTGTGTACAGCTCTGGAGTGTTGTGTGCAGTCCTGGAGTATTGTGTACAGTACTGGAGTATTGTGTACACCTCTGGTGTATTGTGTGCAGTTCTGGAGTATTGTGTACAGTACTGGAGTATTGTGTGCAGCTCTGGAGTATTGTGTACAGCTCTGGAGAATAGTGTACAGCTCTGGAGTATTGTGTACAGTGCTGGGGTATTGTGTACAGCTCTGGAGTGTTGGGTACAGTTCTGGAGTATTGTGTACAGATCTGGAATATTGTGTACAGCTCTGGAGTGTTGTGTACAGTTCTGGAGTATTGTGTACAGTTCTGGAGTATTGTGTACAGCTCTGGAGTATTGTGTGCAGTTCTGGAGTATTGTGCACAGTGCTGGTATATTGTGTACAGCTCAGGAGTATTGTGTACAGCTCTGGAGTATTGTGTACAGTTCTGGAGTATTGTGTACAGTGCTGGTATATTGTGTACAGGTCTGGAGTATTGTGTACAGCTCTCGAGTGTTGTGTGCTGCTCTGGAGTATTGTGTACAGTGCTGGAGTATTGTGGACAGTGCTGGAGTACTGTGTACAGCTCTGGGGTGTTGTGTACAGTGCTGGTGTGTTGTGTACAGCTCTGGAGTATTGTGTACAGCTCTGGAGTATTGTGTGCAGTGCTTCAGTATTGTGTACAGTTCTGGATTACTGTGTACAGGTCTGGAGTGTTGTGTACAGTTCTGGAGTATTGTGTACAGCTCTGGAGTATTGTGTACAGCTCTGGAGTATCGTTTGCCGCTCTGGAGTATTGTGTGCAGTTCTGGAGTATTGTGTACAGTTCTGGAGTATTGTGTACAGCTCTGGAGTTTTGTGTACAGTGCTGATGTGTTGTGTACAGCTCTGGAGTATTGTGTGCAGCTCTGGAGTATTGTGTGCAGTGCTGCAGTATTGTGTACAGTTCTGGATTACTGTGTAGAGGTCTGGAGTGTTGTGTGCAGTGCTGGTGTATTGTGTACAGTTCTGGAGTATTGTGTACAGCGCTGGAGTGTTGTGTACAGTTCTGGAGTATTGTGTACAGCTCTGGAGTATTGTGTACAGTGCTGGAGTATTGTCCACAGTTCTGGAGTATTGTATACAGCTCTGGAGTATTGTGTACAGTTCTGGAGTATTGTGTACTGCTCTGGTGTATTGTGTGCAGCTCTGGAGTATTGTGTACAATTCTGGAGTATTGTGTACAGCTCTGGAGTGTTGTGTGCAGTTCTGGAGTATTGTGTACAGTACTGGAGTATTGTGTACAGCTCTGGAGTATTGTGTGCAGCTCTGGAGTCTTGTGTACAGTGCTGGGGTATTGTGTACAGCTCTGGAGTATTGTGTACTGTCCTGGAGTATTGTGTACAGCTCTGGATTATTGTGTACAGTTCTGGGGTATTGTGTACAGCGCTGGGGTATTGTGTACAGCTCTGGAGTATTGGGTACAGGTCTGGAGTATTGTGTACAGTTCTGGAGTATTGTGTACAGCTCTGGAGTGTTGTGTGCAGTTCTGGAGTATTGTGTACAGTGCTGGTGTATTGTGTACAGCTCAGGAGTATTGTGTACAGCTCTGGAGTATTGTGTGCAGTTCTGGTGTTTGTGTACAGTGCTGGTGTATTGTGTACAGCTCTGGGGTATTGTGTACAGCTCTGGAGTATTGTGTGCAGTGCTGGAGTATTGTGGACAGTGCTGGAGTACTGTGTACAGCTCTGGAGTGTTGTGTACAGTGCTGGTGTGTTGTGTACAGCTCTGGAGTATTGTGTACAGCTCTGGAGTATTGTGTGCAGTGCTGCAGTATTGTGTACAGTTCTGGATTACTGTGTACAGGTCTGGAGTGTTGTGTACAGTTCTGGAGTATTGTGTACAGCTCTGGAGTATTGTGTACAGCTCTGGAGTATCGTTTGCCGCTCTGGAGTATTGTGTGCAGTTCTGGAGTATTGTGTACAGTTCTGGAGTATTGTGTACTGCTCTGGAGTTTTGTGTACAGTGCTGATGTGTTGTGTACAGCTCTGGAGTATTGTGTGCAGCTCTGGAGTATTGTGTGCAGTGCTGCAGTATTGTGTACAGTTCTGGATTACTGTGTAGAGGTCTGGAGTGTTGTGTGCAGTGCTGGTGTATTGTGTACAGTTCTGGAGTATTGTGTACAGCGCTGGAGTGTTGTGTACAGTTCTGGAGTATTGTGTACAGCTCTGGAGTATTGTGTACAGTGCTGGAGTATTGTCCACAGTTCTGGAGTATTGTATACAGCTCTGGAGTATTGTGTACAGTTCTGGAGTATTGTGTACTGCTCTGGTGTATTGTGTGCAGCTCTGGAGTATTGTGTACAATTCTGGAGTATTGTGTACAGCTCTGGAGTGTTGTGTGCAGTTCTGGAGTATTGTGTACAGTACTGGAGTATTGTGTACAGCTCTGGAGTATTGTGTGCAGCTCTGGAGTCTTGTGTACAGTGCTGGGGTATTGTGTACAGCTCTGGAGTATTGTGTACTGTCCTGGAGTATTGTGTACAGCTCTAGATTATTGTGTACAGTTCTGGGGTATTGTGTACAGCGCTGGGGTATTGTGTACAGCTCTGGAGTATTGGGTACAGGTCTGGAGTATTGTGTACAGTTCTGGAGTATTGTGTACAGCTCTGGAGTGTTGTGTGCAGTTCTGGAGTATTGTGTACAGTGCTGGTGTATTGTGTACAGCTCAGGAGTATTGTGTACAGCTCTGGAGTATTGTGTGCAGTTCTGGTGTTTGTGTACAGTGCTGGTGTATTGTGTACAGCTCTGGGGTATTGTGTACAGCTCTGGAGTATTGTGTACTGTCCTGGAGTATTGTGTACAGCTCTGGAGTATTGTGTACAGTTCTGGGGTATTGTGTACAGCTCTGGGGTATTGTGTACAGCTCTGGAGTAGTGGGTACAGTTCTGGAGTATTGTGTACAGTTGTGGAGTATTGTGTACAGCTCTGGAGTGTTGTGTACAGTTCTGGAGTATTGTGTACAGTGCTGGTGCATTGTGTACATCTCTGGAGTATTGTGTATAGTTTTGGAGTATTGTGTGCAGTTCTGGAGTATTGTGTACAGTTCTGGAGTATTGTGTACAGCTCTGGAGTGTTGTGTGCAGTCCTGGAGTATTGTGTACAGTACTGGGGTATTGTGTACAGCTCTGGGGTATTGTGTACAGCTCTGGAGTATTGGGTACAGTTCTGGAGTATTGTGTACAGCGCTGGAGTGTTGTGTACAGTTCTGGAGTATTGTGTACAGCTCTGGAGTATTGTGTACAGTGCTGGAGTATTGTCCACAGTTCTGGAGTATTGTATACAGCTCTGGAGTATTGTGTACAGTTCTGGAGTATTGTGTACTGCTCTGGTGTATTGTGTGCAGCTCTGGAGTATTGTGTACAATTCTGGAGTATTGTGTACAGCTCTGGAGTGTTGTGTGCAGTTCTGGAGTATTGTGTACAGTACTGGAGTATTGTGTACAGCTCTGGAGTATTGTGTGCAGCTCTGGAGTCTTGTGTACAGTGCTGGGGTATTGTGTACAGCTCTGGAGTATTGTGTACTGTCCTGGAGTATTGTGTACAGCTCTGGATTATTGTGTACAGTTCTGGGGTATTGTGTACAGCGCTGGGGTATTGTGTACAGCTCTGGAGTATTGGGTACAGGTCTGGAGTATTGTGTACAGTTCTGGAGTATTGTGTACAGCTCTGGAGTGTTGTGTGCAGTTCTGGAGTATTGTGTACAGTGCTGGTGTATTGTGTACAGCTCAGGAGTATTGTGTACAGCTCTGGAGTATTGTGTGCAGTTCTGGTGTTTGTGTACAGTGCTGGTGTATTGTGTACAGCTCTGGGGTATTGTGTACAGCTCTGGAGTATTGTGTGCAGTGCTGGAGTATTGTGGACAGTGCTGGAGTACTGTGTACAGCTCTGGAGTGTTGTGTACAGTGCTGGTGTGTTGTGTACAGCTCTGGAGTATTGTGTACAGCTCTGGAGTATTGTGTGCAGTGCTGCAGTATTGTGTACAGTTCTGGATTACTGTGTACAGGTCTGGAGTGTTGTGTACAGTTCTGGAGTATTGTGTACAGCTCTGGAGTATTGTGTACAGCTCTGGAGTATCGTTTGCCGCTCTGGAGTATTGTGTGCAGTTCTGGAGTATTGTGTACAGTTCTGGAGTATTGTGTACTGCTCTGGAGTTTTGTGTACAGTGCTGATGTGTTGTGTACAGCTCTGGAGTATTGTGTGCAGCTCTGGAGTATTGTGTGCAGTGCTGCAGTATTGTGTACAGTTCTGGATTACTGTGTAGAGGTCTGGAGTGTTGTGTGCAGTGCTGGTGTATTGTGTACAGTTCTGGAGTATTGTGTACAGCGCTGGAGTGTTGTGTACAGTTCTGGAGTATTGTGTACAGCTCTGGAGTATTGTGTACAGTGCTGGAGTATTGTCCACAGTTCTGGAGTATTGTATACAGCTCTGGAGTATTGTGTACAGTTCTGGAGTATTGTGTACTGCTCTGGTGTATTGTGTGCAGCTCTGGAGTATTGTGTACAATTCTGGAGTATTGTGTACAGCTCTGGAGTGTTGTGTGCAGTTCTGGAGTATTGTGTACAGTACTGGAGTATTGTGTACAGCTCTGGAGTATTGTGTGCAGCTCTGGAGTCTTGTGTACAGTGCTGGGGTATTGTGTACAGCTCTGGAGTATTGTGTACTGTCCTGGAGTATTGTGTACAGCTCTAGATTATTGTGTACAGTTCTGGGGTATTGTGTACAGCGCTGGGGTATTGTGTACAGCTCTGGAGTATTGGGTACAGGTCTGGAGTATTGTGTACAGTTCTGGAGTATTGTGTACAGCTCTGGAGTGTTGTGTGCAGTTCTGGAGTATTGTGTACAGTGCTGGTGTATTGTGTACAGCTCAGGAGTATTGTGTACAGCTCTGGAGTATTGTGTGCAGTTCTGGTGTTTGTGTACAGTGCTGGTGTATTGTGTACAGCTCTGGGGTATTGTGTACAGCTCTGGAGTATTGTGTACTGTCCTGGAGTATTGTGTACAGCTCTGGAGTATTGTGTACAGTTCTGGGGTATTGTGTACAGCTCTGGGGTATTGTGTACAGCTCTGGAGTAGTGGGTACAGTTCTGGAGTATTGTGTACAGTTGTGGAGTATTGTGTACAGCTCTGGAGTGTTGTGTACAGTTCTGGAGTATTGTGTACAGTGCTGGTGCATTGTGTACATCTCTGGAGTATTGTGTATAGTTTTGGAGTATTGTGTGCAGTTCTGGAGTATTGTGTACAGTTCTGGAGTATTGTGTACAGCTCTGGAGTGTTGTGTGCAGTCCTGGAGTATTGTGTACAGTACTGGGGTATTGTGTACAGCTCTGGGGTATTGTGTACAGCTCTGGAGTATTGGGTACAGTTCTGGAGTATTGTGTACAGTTGTGGAGTATTGTGTACAGCTCTGGAGTGTTGTGTACAGTTCTGGAGTATTGTGTACAGTGCTGGTGCATTGTGTACATCTCTGGAGTATTGTGTACAGTGCTGGAGTATTGTGTACTGTCCTGGAGTATTGTGTACAGCTCTGGAGTATTGTGTACAGTTCTGGGGTATTGTGTACAGCTCTGAGGTATTGTGTACAGCTCTGGAGTATTGGGTACAGTTCTGGAGTATTGTGTACAGTTGTGGAATATTGTGTACAGCTCTGGAGTATTGTGTGCAGCTCTGGAGTATTGTGTGCAGTGCTGCAGTATTGTGTACAGTTCTGGATTACTGTGTAGAGGTCTGGAGTGTTGTGTGCAGTGCTGGTGTATTGTGTACAGTTCTGGAGTATTGTGTACAGCTCTGGATTATTGTGTACAGTTCTGGGGTATTGTGTACAGCGCTGGGGTATTGTGTACAGCTCTGGAGTATTGGGTACAGGTCTGGAGTATTGTGTACAGTTCTGGAGTATTGTGTACAGCTCTGGAGTGTTGTGTGCAGTTCTGGAGTATTGTGTACAGTGCTGGTGTATTGTGTACAGCTCAGGAGTATTGTGTACAGCTCTGGAGTATTGTGTGCAGTTCTGGTGTTTGTGTACAGTGCTGGTGTATTGTGTACAGCTCTGGGGTATTGTGTACAGCTCTGGAGTATTGTGTACTGTCCTGGAGTATTGTGTACAGCTCTGGAGTATTGTGTACAGTTCTGGGGTATTGTGTACAGCTCTGGGGTATTGTGTACAGCTCTGGAGTAGTGGGTACAGTTCTGGAGTATTGTGTACAGTTGTGGAGTATTGTGTACAGCTCTGGAGTGTTGTGTACAGTTCTGGAGTATTGTGTACAGTGCTGGTGCATTGTGTACATCTCTGGAGTATTGTGTATAGTTTTGGAGTATTGTGTGCAGTTCTGGAGTATTGTGTACAGTTCTGGAGTATTGTGTACAGCTCTGGAGTGTTGTGTGCAGTCCTGGAGTATTGTGTACAGTACTGGGGTATTGTGTACAGCTCTGGGGTATTGTGTACAGCTCTGGAGTATTGGGTACAGTTCTGGAGTATTGTGTACAGTTGTGGAGTATTGTGTACAGCTCTGGAGTGTTGTGTACTGTCCTGGAGTATTGTGTACAGCTCTGGAGTATTGTGTACAGTTCTGGGGTATTGTGTACAGCTCTGAGGTATTGTGTACAGCTCTGGAGTATTGGGTACAGTTCTGGAGTATTGTGTACAGTTGTGGAATATTGTGTACAGCTCTGGAGTGTTGTGTACAGTTCTGGAGTATTGTGTACAGTGCTGGTGCATTGTGTACATCTCTGGAGTATTGTGTACAGTGCTGGAGTATTGTGTGCAGTTCTGGAGTATTGTGTACAGTTCTGGAGTATTGTGTACAGCTCTGGAGTGTTGTGTGCAGTCCTGGAGTATTGTGTACAGTACTGGAGTATTGTGTACACCTCTGGTGTATTGTGTGCAGTTCTGGAGTATTGTGTACAGTACTGGAGTATTGTGTGCAGCTCTGGAGTATTGTGTACAGCTCTGGAGAATAGTGTACAGCTCTGGAGTATTGTGTACAGTGCTGGGGTATTGTGTACAGCTCTGGAGTGTTGGGTACAGTTCTGGAGTATTGTGTACAGATCTGGAATATTGTGTACAGCTCTGGAGTGTTGTGTACAGTTCTGGAGTATTGTGTACAGTTCTGGAGTATTGTGTACAGCTCTGGAGTATTGTGTGCAGTTCTGGAGTATTGTGCACAGTGCTGGTATATTGTGTACAGCTCAGGAGTATTGTGTACAGCTCTGGAGTATTGTGTACAGTTCTGGAGTATTGTGTACAGTGCTGGTATATTGTGTACAGGTCTGGAGTATTGTGTACAGCTCTCGAGTGTTGTGTGCTGCTCTGGAGTATTGTGTACAGTGCTGGAGTATTGTGGACAGTGCTGGAGTACTGTGTACAGCTCTGGGGTGTTGTGTACAGTGCTGGTGTGTTGTGTACAGCTCTGGAGTATTGTGTACAGCTCTGGAGTATTGTGTGCAGTGCTTCAGTATTGTGTACAGTTCTGGATTACTGTGTACAGGTCTGGAGTGTTGTGTACAGTTCTGGAGTATTGTGTACAGCTCTGGAGTATTGTGTACAGCTCTGGAGTATCGTTTGCCGCTCTGGAGTATTGTGTGCAGTTCTGGAGTATTGTGTACAGTTCTGGAGTATTGTGTACAGCTCTGGAGTTTTGTGTACAGTGCTGATGTGTTGTGTACAGCTCTGGAGTATTGTGTGCAGCTCTGGAGTATTGTGTGCAGTGCTGCAGTATTGTGTACAGTTCTGGATTACTGTGTAGAGGTCTGGAGTGTTGTGTGCAGTGCTGGTGTATTGTGTACAGTTCTGGAGTATTGTGTACAGCGCTGGAGTGTTGTGTACAGTTCTGGAGTATTGTGTACAGCTCTGGAGTATTGTGTACAGTGCTGGAGTATTGTCCACAGTTCTGGAGTATTGTATACAGCTCTGGAGTATTGTGTACAGTTCTGGAGTATTGTGTACTGCTCTGGTGTATTGTGTGCAGCTCTGGAGTATTGTGTACAATTCTGGAGTATTGTGTACAGCTCTGGAGTGTTGTGTGCAGTTCTGGAGTATTGTGTACAGTACTGGAGTATTGTGTACAGCTCTGGAGTATTGTGTGCAGCTCTGGAGTCTTGTGTACAGTGCTGGGGTATTGTGTACAGCTCTGGAGTATTGTGTACTGTCCTGGAGTATTGTGTACAGCTCTGGATTATTGTGTACAGTTCTGGGGTATTGTGTACAGCGCTGGGGTATTGTGTACAGCTCTGGAGTATTGGGTACAGGTCTGGAGTATTGTGTACAGTTCTGGAGTATTGTGTACAGCTCTGGAGTGTTGTGTGCAGTTCTGGAGTATTGTGTACAGTGCTGGTGTATTGTGTACAGCTCAGGAGTATTGTGTACAGCTCTGGAGTATTGTGTGCAGTTCTGGTGTTTGTGTACAGTGCTGGTGTATTGTGTACAGCTCTGGGGTATTGTGTACAGCTCTGGAGTATTGTGTGCAGTGCTGGAGTATTGTGGACAGTGCTGGAGTACTGTGTACAGCTCTGGAGTGTTGTGTACAGTGCTGGTGTGTTGTGTACAGCTCTGGAGTATTGTGTACAGCTCTGGAGTATTGTGTGCAGTGCTGCAGTATTGTGTACAGTTCTGGATTACTGTGTACAGGTCTGGAGTGTTGTGTACAGTTCTGGAGTATTGTGTACAGCTCTGGAGTATTGTGTACAGCTCTGGAGTATCGTTTGCCGCTCTGGAGTATTGTGTGCAGTTCTGGAGTATTGTGTACAGTTCTGGAGTATTGTGTACTGCTCTGGAGTTTTGTGTACAGTGCTGATGTGTTGTGTACAGCTCTGGAGTATTGTGTGCAGCTCTGGAGTATTGTGTGCAGTGCTGCAGTATTGTGTACAGTTCTGGATTACTGTGTAGAGGTCTGGAGTGTTGTGTGCAGTGCTGGTGTATTGTGTACAGTTCTGGAGTATTGTGTACAGCGCTGGAGTGTTGTGTACAGTTCTGGAGTATTGTGTACAGCTCTGGAGTATTGTGTACAGTGCTGGAGTATTGTCCACAGTTCTGGAGTATTGTATACAGCTCTGGAGTATTGTGTACAGTTCTGGAGTATTGTGTACTGCTCTGGTGTATTGTGTGCAGCTCTGGAGTATTGTGTACAATTCTGGAGTATTGTGTACAGCTCTGGAGTGTTGTGTGCAGTTCTGGAGTATTGTGTACAGTACTGGAGTATTGTGTACAGCTCTGGAGTATTGTGTGCAGCTCTGGAGTCTTGTGTACAGTGCTGGGGTATTGTGTACAGCTCTGGAGTATTGTGTACTGTCCTGGAGTATTGTGTACAGCTCTAGATTATTGTGTACAGTTCTGGGGTATTGTGTACAGCGCTGGGGTATTGTGTACAGCTCTGGAGTATTGGGTACAGGTCTGGAGTATTGTGTACAGTTCTGGAGTATTGTGTACAGCTCTGGAGTGTTGTGTGCAGTTCTGGAGTATTGTGTACAGTGCTGGTGTATTGTGTACAGCTCAGGAGTATTGTGTACAGCTCTGGAGTATTGTGTGCAGTTCTGGTGTTTGTGTACAGTGCTGGTGTATTGTGTACAGCTCTGGGGTATTGTGTACAGCTCTGGAGTATTGTGTACTGTCCTGGAGTATTGTGTACAGCTCTGGAGTATTGTGTACAGTTCTGGGGTATTGTGTACAGCTCTGGGGTATTGTGTACAGCTCTGGAGTAGTGGGTACAGTTCTGGAGTATTGTGTACAGTTGTGGAGTATTGTGTACAGCTCTGGAGTGTTGTGTACAGTTCTGGAGTATTGTGTACAGTGCTGGTGCATTGTGTACATCTCTGGAGTATTGTGTATAGTTTTGGAGTATTGTGTGCAGTTCTGGAGTATTGTGTACAGTTCTGGAGTATTGTGTACAGCTCTGGAGTGTTGTGTGCAGTCCTGGAGTATTGTGTACAGTACTGGGGTATTGTGTACAGCTCTGGGGTATTGTGTACAGCTCTGGAGTATTGGGTACAGTTCTGGAGTATTGTGTACAGCGCTGGAGTGTTGTGTACAGTTCTGGAGTATTGTGTACAGCTCTGGAGTATTGTGTACAGTGCTGGAGTATTGTCCACAGTTCTGGAGTATTGTATACAGCTCTGGAGTATTGTGTACAGTTCTGGAGTATTGTGTACTGCTCTGGTGTATTGTGTGCAGCTCTGGAGTATTGTGTACAATTCTGGAGTATTGTGTACAGCTCTGGAGTGTTGTGTGCAGTTCTGGAGTATTGTGTACAGTACTGGAGTATTGTGTACAGCTCTGGAGTATTGTGTGCAGCTCTGGAGTCTTGTGTACAGTGCTGGGGTATTGTGTACAGCTCTGGAGTATTGTGTACTGTCCTGGAGTATTGTGTACAGCTCTGGATTATTGTGTACAGTTCTGGGGTATTGTGTACAGCGCTGGGGTATTGTGTACAGCTCTGGAGTATTGGGTACAGGTCTGGAGTATTGTGTACAGTTCTGGAGTATTGTGTACAGCTCTGGAGTGTTGTGTGCAGTTCTGGAGTATTGTGTACAGTGCTGGTGTATTGTGTACAGCTCAGGAGTATTGTGTACAGCTCTGGAGTATTGTGTGCAGTTCTGGTGTTTGTGTACAGTGCTGGTGTATTGTGTACAGCTCTGGGGTATTGTGTACAGCTCTGGAGTATTGTGTGCAGTGCTGGAGTATTGTGGACAGTGCTGGAGTACTGTGTACAGCTCTGGAGTGTTGTGTACAGTGCTGGTGTGTTGTGTACAGCTCTGGAGTATTGTGTACAGCTCTGGAGTATTGTGTGCAGTGCTGCAGTATTGTGTACAGTTCTGGATTACTGTGTACAGGTCTGGAGTGTTGTGTACAGTTCTGGAGTATTGTGTACAGCTCTGGAGTATTGTGTACAGCTCTGGAGTATCGTTTGCCGCTCTGGAGTATTGTGTGCAGTTCTGGAGTATTGTGTACAGTTCTGGAGTATTGTGTACTGCTCTGGAGTTTTGTGTACAGTGCTGATGTGTTGTGTACAGCTCTGGAGTATTGTGTGCAGCTCTGGAGTATTGTGTGCAGTGCTGCAGTATTGTGTACAGTTCTGGATTACTGTGTAGAGGTCTGGAGTGTTGTGTGCAGTGCTGGTGTATTGTGTACAGTTCTGGAGTATTGTGTACAGCGCTGGAGTGTTGTGTACAGTTCTGGAGTATTGTGTACAGCTCTGGAGTATTGTGTACAGTGCTGGAGTATTGTCCACAGTTCTGGAGTATTGTATACAGCTCTGGAGTATTGTGTACAGTTCTGGAGTATTGTGTACTGCTCTGGTGTATTGTGTGCAGCTCTGGAGTATTGTGTACAATTCTGGAGTATTGTGTACAGCTCTGGAGTGTTGTGTGCAGTTCTGGAGTATTGTGTACAGTACTGGAGTATTGTGTACAGCTCTGGAGTATTGTGTGCAGCTCTGGAGTCTTGTGTACAGTGCTGGGGTATTGTGTACAGCTCTGGAGTATTGTGTACTGTCCTGGAGTATTGTGTACAGCTCTAGATTATTGTGTACAGTTCTGGGGTATTGTGTACAGCGCTGGGGTATTGTGTACAGCTCTGGAGTATTGGGTACAGGTCTGGAGTATTGTGTACAGTTCTGGAGTATTGTGTACAGCTCTGGAGTGTTGTGTGCAGTTCTGGAGTATTGTGTACAGTGCTGGTGTATTGTGTACAGCTCAGGAGTATTGTGTACAGCTCTGGAGTATTGTGTGCAGTTCTGGTGTTTGTGTACAGTGCTGGTGTATTGTGTACAGCTCTGGGGTATTGTGTACAGCTCTGGAGTATTGTGTACTGTCCTGGAGTATTGTGTACAGCTCTGGAGTATTGTGTACAGTTCTGGGGTATTGTGTACAGCTCTGGGGTATTGTGTACAGCTCTGGAGTAGTGGGTACAGTTCTGGAGTATTGTGTACAGTTGTGGAGTATTGTGTACAGCTCTGGAGTGTTGTGTACAGTTCTGGAGTATTGTGTACAGTGCTGGTGCATTGTGTACATCTCTGGAGTATTGTGTATAGTTTTGGAGTATTGTGTGCAGTTCTGGAGTATTGTGTACAGTTCTGGAGTATTGTGTACAGCTCTGGAGTGTTGTGTGCAGTCCTGGAGTATTGTGTACAGTACTGGGGTATTGTGTACAGCTCTGGGGTATTGTGTACAGCTCTGGAGTATTGGGTACAGTTCTGGAGTATTGTGTACAGTTGTGGAGTATTGTGTACAGCTCTGGAGTGTTGTGTACAGTTCTGGAGTATTGTGTACAGTGCTGGTGCATTGTGTACATCTCTGGAGTATTGTGTACAGTGCTGGAGTATTGTGTACTGTCCTGGAGTATTGTGTACAGCTCTGGAGTATTGTGTACAGTTCTGGGGTATTGTGTACAGCTCTGAGGTATTGTGTACAGCTCTGGAGTATTGGGTACAGTTCTGGAGTATTGTGTACAGTTGTGGAATATTGTGTACAGCTCTGGAGTATTGTGTGCAGCTCTGGAGTATTGTGTGCAGTGCTGCAGTATTGTGTACAGTTCTGGATTACTGTGTAGAGGTCTGGAGTGTTGTGTGCAGTGCTGGTGTATTGTGTACAGTTCTGGAGTATTGTGTACAGCGCTGGAGTGTTGTGTACAGTTCTGGAGTATTGTGTACAGCTCTGGAGTATTGTGTACAGTGCTGGAGTATTGTCCACAGTTCTGGAGTATTGTATACAGCTCTGGAGTATTGTGTACAGTTCTGGAGTATTGTGTACTGCTCTGGTGTATTGTGTGCAGCTCTGGAGTATTGTGTACAATTCTGGAGTATTGTGTACAGCTCTGGAGTGTTGTGTGCAGTTCTGGAGTATTGTGTACAGTACTGGAGTATTGTGTACAGCTCTGGAGTATTGTGTGCAGCTCTGGAGTCTTGTGTACAGTGCTGGGGTATTGTGTACAGCTCTGGAGTATTGTGTACTGTCCTGGAGTATTGTGTACAGCTCTAGATTATTGTGTACAGTTCTGGGGTATTGTGTACAGCGCTGGGGTATTGTGTACAGCTCTGGAGTATTGGGTACAGCTCTGGAGTATTGTGTACAGTTCTGGAGTATTGTGTACAGCTCTGGAGTGTTGTGTGCAGTTCTGGAGTATTGTGTACAGTGCTGGTGTATTGTGTACAGCTCAGGAGTATTGTGTACAGCTCTGGAGTATTGTGTGCAGTTCTGGTGTTTGTGTACAGTGCTGGTGTATTGTGTACAGCTCTGGGGTATTGTGTACAGCTCTGGAGTATTGTGTACTGTCCTGGAGTATTGTGTACAGCTCTGGAGTATTGTGTACAGTTCTGGGGTATTGTGTACAGCTCTGGGGTATTGTGTACAGCTCTGGAGTAGTGGGTACAGTTCTGGAGTATTGTGTACAGTTGTGGAGTATTGTGTACAGCTCTGGAGTGTTGTGTACAGTTCTGGAGTATTGTGTACAGTGCTGGTGCATTGTGTACATCTCTGGAGTATTGTGTATAGTTTTGGAGTATTGTGTGCAGTTCTGGAGTATTGTGTACAGTTCTGGAGTATTGTGTACAGCTCTGGAGTGTTGTGTGCAGTCCTGGAGTATTGTGTACAGTACTGGGGTATTGTGTACAGCTCTGGGGTATTGTGTACAGCTCTGGAGTATTGGGTACAGTTCTGGAGTATTGTGTACAGTTGTGGAGTATTGTGTACAGCTCTGGAGTGTTGTGTACAGTTCTGGAGTATTGTGTACAGTGCTGGTGCATTGTGTACATCTCTGGAGTATTGTGTACAGTGCTGGAGTATTGTGTACTGTCCTGGAGTATTGTGTACAGCTCTGGAGTATTGTGTACAGTTCTGGGGTATTGTGTACAGCTCTGAGGTATTGTGTACAGCTCTGGAGTATTGGGTACAGTTCTGGAGTATTGTGTACAGTTGTGGAATATTGTGTACAGCTCTGGAGTGTTGTGTACAGTTCTGGAGTATTGTGTACAGTGCTGGTGCATTGTGTACATCTCTGGAGTATTGTGTACAGTGCTGGAGTATTGTGTGCAGTTCTGGAGTATTGTGTACAGTTCTGGAGTATTGTGTACAGCTCTGGAGTGTTGTGTGCAGTCCTGGAGTATTGTGTACAGTACTGGAGTATTGTGTACACCTCTGGTGTATTGTGTGCAGCTCTGGAGTATTGTGTACAGTACTGGAGTATTGTGTGCAGCTCTGGAGTATTGTGTACAGTGCTGGGGTATTGTGTACAGCTCTGGAGTGTTGGGTACAGTTCTGGAGTATTGTGTACAGATCTGGAATATTGTGTACAGCTCTGGAGTGTTGTGTACAGTTCTGGAGTATTGTGTACAGTTCTGGAGTATTGTGTACAGCTCTGGAGTATTGTGTGCAGTTCTGGAGTATTGTGCACAGTGCTGGTATATTGTGTACAGCTCAGGAGTATTGTGTACAGTTCTGGAGTATTGTGTACTGCTCTGGTGTATTGTGTGCAGCTCTGGAGTATTGTGTACAATTCTGGAGTATTGTGTACAGCTCTGGAGTGTTGTGTGCAGTTCTGGAGTATTGTGTACAGTACTGGAGTATTGTGTACAGCTCTGGAGTATTGTGTGCAGCTCTGGAGTCTTGTGTACAGTGCTGGGGTATTGTGTACAGCTCTGGAGTATTGTGTACTGTCCTGGAGTATTGTGTACAGCTCTAGATTATTGTGTACAGTTCTGGGGTATTGTGTACAGCGCTGGGGTATTGTGTACAGCTCTGGAGTATTGGGTACAGCTCTGGAGTATTGTGTACAGTTCTGGAGTATTGTGTACAGCTCTGGAGTGTTGTGTGCAGTTCTGGAGTATTGTGTACAGTGCTGGTGTATTGTGTACAGCTCAGGAGTATTGTGTACAGCTCTGGAGTATTGTGTGCAGTTCTGGTGTTTGTGTACAGTGCTGGTGTATTGTGTATAGCTCTGGGGTATTGTGTACAGCTCTGGAGTATTGTGTACTGTCCTGGAGTATTGTGTACAGCTCTGGAGTATTGTGTACAGTTCTGGGGTATTGTGTACAGCTCTGGGGTATTGTGTACAGCTCTGGAGTAGTGGGTACAGTTCTGGAGTATTGTGTACAGTTGTGGAGTATTGTGTACAGCTCTGGAGTGTTGTGTACAGTTCTGGAGTATTGTGTACAGTGCTGGTGCATTGTGTACATCTCTGGAGTATTGTGTATAGTTTTGGAGTATTGTGTGCAGTTCTGGAGTATTGTGTACAGTTCTGGAGTATTGTGTACAGCTCTGGAGTGTTGTGTGCAGTCCTGGAGTATTGTGTACAGTACTGGGGTATTGTGTACAGCTCTGGGGTATTGTGTACAGCTCTGGAGTATTGGGTACAGTTCTGGAGTATTGTGTACAGTTGTGGAGTATTGTGTACAGCTCTGGAGTGTTGTGTACAGTTCTGGAGTATTGTGTACAGTGCTGGTGCATTGTGTACATCTCTGGAGTATTGTGTACAGTGCTGGAGTATTGTGTACTGTCCTGGAGTATTGTGTACAGCTCTGGAGTATTGTGTACAGTTCTGGGGTATTGTGTACAGCTCTGAGGTATTGTGTACAGCTCTGGAGTATTGGGTACAGTTCTGGAGTATTGTGTACAGTTGTGGAATATTGTGTACAGCTCTGGAGTGTTGTGTACAGTTCTGGAGTATTGTGTACAGTGCTGGTGCATTGTGTACATCTCTGGAGTATTGTGTACAGTGCTGGAGTATTGTGTGCAGTTCTGGAGTATTGTGTACAGTTCTGGAGTATTGTGTACAGCTCTGGAGTGTTGTGTGCAGTCCTGGAGTATTGTGTACAGTACTGGAGTATTGTGTACACCTCTGGTGTATTGTGTGCAGCTCTGGAGTATTGTGTACAGTACTGGAGTATTGTGTGCAGCTCTGGAGTATTGTGTACAGTGCTGGGGTATTGTGTACAGCTCTGGAGTGTTGGGTACAGTTCTGGAGTATTGTGTACAGATCTGGAATATTGTGTACAGCTCTGGAGTGTTGTGTACAGTTCTGGAGTATTGTGTACAGTTCTGGAGTATTGTGTACAGCTCTGGAGTATTGTGTGCAGTTCTGGAGTATTGTGCACAGTGCTGGTATATTGTGTACAGCTCAGGAGTATTGTGTACAGCTCTGGAGTATTGTGTACAGTTCTGGAGTATTGTGCACAGTGCTGGAGTATTGTGTACAGCTCTGGAGTGTTGTGTACAGTGCTGGCGTGTTGTGTACAGCTCTGGAGCATTGTGTACAGCTCTGGAGTATTGTGTACAGTTCTGGAGTATTGTGTACAGTGCTGGTATATTGTGTACAGCTCAGGAGTATTGTGTACAGCTCTGGAGTATTGTGTACAGTTCTGGAGTATTGTGTACAGCTCTCGAGTGTTGTGTACAGTGCTGGCGTGTTGTGTACAGCTGTGGAGCATTGTGTACAGCTCTGGAGTATTGTGTACAGTTCTGGAGTATTGTGTACAGTGCTGGTGTATTGTGTACAGTGCTGGAGTACTTTGTACAGCTCTGGAGTGTTGTGTACAGTGCTGGCGTGTTGTGTACAGCTCTGGAGCATTGTGTACAGCTCTGGAGTATTGTGTGTAGTGCTGCAGTATTGTGTACATTTCTGGATTACTGTGCACAGGTCTGGAGTGTTGTGTACAGTTCTGGAGTATTGTGTACAGCTCTGGAGTATTGTGTACAGCTCTGGAGTATTGTGTATAGTTCTGGAGTATTGTGTACTCCTCTGGAGTATTGTGTGCTGTTCTGGAGTATTGTGTACAGTGCTGGAGTATTGTGTACATCTCTGGAGTATTATGTGCCGTTGTGGAGTATTGTGTACAGTTCTGGAGTATTGAGCGCAGTTCTGGAGTATTGTGTACAGCTCTGGAGTATTGTGTACAGTGCCGGAGTATTGTGTACAGCTCTGGAATATTGTGTACAGCTCTGGACTATAGTGTACAGCTCCAGAGTATTGTGTACAGTGCTGGAGTATTGCGTATAGCTCTGGAGTGTTGTGTACAGTCCTGGAGTATTGTGTACAGTTCTGGAGTATTGTGTACAGCTCTGGAGTATTGTGTACAGTGCTGGAATATTGAGTACAGCTCTGGAGTATTGTGTACAGTGCTGGAGTATTGAGTACAGCTCTGGAGTATTGTGTACAGCTCTGGAGTATTGTGTACAGCTCTGGAGTATTGTGTACAGTGCTGGAGTATTGAGTAGAGCTCTGGAGTATTGTGTACAGTCTGGAGTATTGTGTACTGTGCTGGTGTATTGTGTACAGCTCTGGAATACTGTGTACAGCTCCAGAGTATTGTGTACAGTTCTGGAGTATTGTGTACAGTGCTGGAGTATTGAGTACAGCTCTGGAGTATTGTGTACAACTCTGGAGTATTGTGTACAGTGCTGGAGTATTGTGTACAGCTCTGGAATATTGTGTACAGCTCCAGAGTATTGTGTACAGTTCTGGAGTATTGTGTACAGTGCTGGAGTATTGAGTACAGCTCTGGAGTATTGTGTACAGCTCTGGAGTATTGTTACAGTCCTGGAGTATTGTGTACATCTCTGGAGTATTGTGTACAGCTCTGGAGTATTGAGTACAGCTCTGGAGTATTTTGTTTCATTCTGGAGTATTGTTTACAGCTCTGGCGTATTGTGTACCGTTCTGGAGTATTGTGTACAGCTCTGGAGTATTGAGCACAGTTCTGGAGTATTGTGTACAGCTCTGGAGTATTGTGTACAGCGCTGGAGTATTAAGTACAGCTCTGGAGTATTGTGTACAGCTCTGGAGTATTGTGTGCAGTTCTGGAGTATTGTGTACAGCTCCGGAATATTGTGTGTCGTTCTGGAGTATTGTGTACAGTGCTGGATTATTGAGTACAGCTCTGGAGTATTGTGTACAGCTCTGGAGTATTGTTACAGTCCTGGAGTATTGTGTACATCTCTGGAGTATTGTGTACAGCTCTGGAGTATTGAGTACTGCTCTGGAGTATTGTGTTTCGCCCTGGAGTATTGTTTACCGTTCTGGAGAATTGTGTACAGCTCTGGCGTATTGAGCGCAGTTCTGGAGTATTGTGTACAGCTCTGGAGTATTGTGTACAGTGCTGGAGTATTAAGTACAGCTCTGGAGTATTGTGTACAGCTCTGGAGTATTCTGTACAGTTCTGGAGTATTGTGTACAGTGCTGGAGTATTGTGTACATCTCTGGAGTATTGTGTACAGTGCTGGTGTATTGTGTACATCTCTGGAGTATTGTGTACAGTGCTGGAGTATTGTGTACAGCTCTGGAATATAGTGTGCCGTTCTGGAGTATTGTGTACAGTGCTGGAGTATTGAGTACAGCTCTGGAGAATTGTGTAAAGTTCTGGAGTATTGTGTGCAGCTCTGGAGTATTGTGTACAGCTATGGAGTATTGAGTACTGCTCTGGAGTATTTTGTATAGTTCGGGATTTTTGTGTACCGTTCTGGAGTATTGTGTACGGCTCTGGAGTATTGTGTACAGTTCTGGAGTATTGTGTGCAGCTCTGGAGTATTGTGTACAGTTCTGGAGTATTGTGTACAGCTCTGGAGTATCGTGTGCCGTTGTGGAGTATTGTGAACAGTGCTGGAGTATTGTGTGCAGCTCTGGAGTATTGTGTACAGCTCTGGAGTATTGTGTGCCATTGTGGAGTATTGTGTACAGTTCTGGAGTATTGTATATAGTTCTGGAGTATTGCGCGCAGTTCTGGAGTATTGTGTACAGCTCTTCTAGTATTGTGTACAGTGCCGGAGTATTGTGTACAGCTCTGGAGTATTGTGTACAGCTCAGGTGTATTGTGTCCAGCTCTGGAGTATTGTGTACAGCTCTGGAGTATTGTGTACAGCTCTGGAGTATTGTGTACAGCTCTGGCATATTGTGGACATCTCTGGAGTATTGTGTACAGTGCTGGAGTATTGTGTACAGCTCTGGAATATTGTGTACAGCTCTGGAGTATTGTGTACAGTTCTGGAGTATTGAGTACTGCTCTGGAGTATTGTGTACAGTTCTGGAGTATTGTGTACAGCTCTGGAGTATTGTGTACAGTGCTGGAGTATTCAGTACAGCTCTGGAGTATTGTGTACAGCTCAGGTGTATTGTGTCCAGCTCTGGAGTATTGTGTACAGCTCTGGAGTATTGTGTACAGCTCTGGAGTATTGTGTACAGTGCTGGAGTATTGAGTACTGCTCTGGAGTATTGTGTACAGCTCTGGAGTATTGTTACAGTCCTGGAGTATTGTGTACAGCTCTGGAGTATTGTGTACAGTGCTGGAGTATTGTGTACAGCTCCGGAATATTGTGTAGAGCTCCAGAGTATTGTGTACAGTTCTGGAGTATTGTGTACAGTGCTGGAGTATTGAGTACAGCTCTGGAGTATTGTGTACAGCTCTGGAGTATTGTGTACAGTGCTGGAGTATTGAGTACTGCTCTGGAGTATTGTGTACAGCTCTGGAGTATTGTTACAGTCCTGGAGTATTGTGTACATCTCTGGAGTATTGTGTTTCGTTCTGGAGTATTGTTTACCATTCTGGAGTATTGTGTACAGTGATGGAGTATTGAGTACAGGTCTAGAGTATTGTGCACAGCTCAGGTGTATTGTGTACAGCTCTGGAGTATTGAGTACAGTGCTGGAGTATTGAGTACAACTCTGGAGTATTGTGTACAGCTCTGGAGTATTGTGTACAGTGCTGGAGTATTAAGTACAGCTCTGGAGTATTGTGTACAGCTCTGGAGTATTCTGTACAGTTCTGGAGTATTGTGTACAGCTCTGGCATATTGTGGACATCTCTGGAGTATTGTGTACAGTGCTGGAGTATTGTGTACAGCTCTGGAATATTGTGTGCCGTTCTGGAGTATTGTGTACAGTGCTGGAGTATTGAGTACAGCTCTGGAGAATTGTGTACAGTGCTGGAGTATTGAGTACAGCTCTGGAGTATTGTGTACAGTTCTGGAGTATTGTGTACAGTTCTGGAGTATTGTGTACAGCTCTGGAGTATTGTGTACAGTGCTGGAGTATTGTGTACAGTACTGGGGTATTGTGTACAGCTCTGGGGTATTGTGTACAGCTCTGGAGTATTGGGTACAGTTCTGGAGTATTGTGTACAGTTGTGGAGTATTGTGTACAGCTCTGGAGTGTTGTGTACAGTTCTGGAGTATTGTGTACAGTGCTGGTGCATTGTGTACATCTCTGGAGTATTGTGTACAGTGCTGGAGTATTGTGTACTGTCCTGGAGTATTGTGTACAGCTCTGGAGTATTGTGTACAGTTCTGGGGTATTGTGTACAGTGCTGGTGCATTGTGTACATCTCTGGAGTATTGTGTATAGTTTTGGAGTATTGTGTGCAGTTCTGGAGTATTGTGTACAGTTCTGGAGTATTGTGTACAGCTCTGGAGTGTTGTGTGCAGTCCTGGAGTATTGTGTACAGTACTGGGGTATTGTGTACAGCTCTGGGGTATTGTGTACAGCTCTGGAGTATTGGGTACAGTTCTGGAGTATTGTGTACAGTTGTGGAGTATTGTGTACAGCTCTGGAGTGTTGTGTACAGTTCTGGAGTATTGTGTACAGTGCTGGTGCATTGTGTACATCTCTGGAGTATTGTGTACAGTGCTGGAGTATTGTGTACTGTCCTGGAGTATTGTGTACAGCTCTGGAGTATTGTGTACAGTTCTGGGGTATTGTGTACAGCTCAGAGGTATTGTGTACAGCTCTGGAGTATTGGGTACAGTTCTGGAGTATTGTGTACAGTTGTGGAATATTGTGTACAGCTCTGGAGTGTTGTGTACAGTTCTGGAGTATTGTGTACAGTGCTGGTGCATTGTGTACATCTCTGGAGTATTGTGTACAGTGCTGGAGTATTGTGTGCAGTTCTGGAGTATTGTGTACAGTTCTGGAGTATTGTGTACAGCTCTGGAGTGTTGTGTGCAGTCCTGGAGTATTGTGTACAGTACTGGAGTATTGTGTACACCTCTGGTGTATTGTGTGCAGCTCTGGAGTATTGTGTACAGTACTGGAGTATTGTGTGCAGCTCTGGAGTATTGTGTACAGCTCTGGAGAATAGTGTACAGCTCTGGAGTATTGTGTACAGTGCTGGGGTATTGTGTACAGCTCTGGAGTGTTGGGTACAGTTCTGGAGTATTGTGTACAGATCTGGAATATTGTGTACAGCTCTGGAGTGTTGTGTACAGTTCTGGAGTATTGTGTACAGTTCTGGAGTATTGTGTACAGCTCTGGAGTATTGTGTGCAGTTCTGGAGTATTGTGCACAGTGCTGGTATATTGTGTACAGCTCAGGAGTATTGTGTACAGCTCTGGAGTATTGTGTACAGTTCTGGAGTATTGTGCACAGTGCTGGAGTATTGTGTACAGCTCTCGAGTGTTGTGTACAGTGCTGGCGTGTTGTGTACAGCTCTGGAGCATTGTGTACAGCTCTGGAGTATTGTGTACAGTTCTGGAGTATTGTGTACAGTGCTGGTATATTGTGTACAGCTCAGGAGTATTGTGTACAGCTCTGGAGTATTGTGTACAGTTCTGGAGTATTGTGTACAGCTCTCGAGTGTTGTGTACAGTGCTGGCGTGTTGTGTACAGCTGTGGAGCATTGTGTACAGCTCTGGAGTATTGTGTACAGTTCTGGAGTATTGTGTACAGTGCTGGTGTATTGTGTACAGTGCTGGAGTACTTTGTACAGCTCTGGAGTGTTGTGTACAGTGCTGGCGTGTTGTGTACAGCTCTGGAGCATTGTGTACAGCTCTGGAGTATTGTGTGCAGTGCTGCAGTATTGTGTACATTTCTGGATTACTGTGCACAGGTCTGGAGTGTTGTGTACAGTTCTGGAGTATTGTGTACAGCTCTGGAGTATTGTGTACAGCTCTGGAGTATTGTGTATAGTTCTGGAGTATTGTGTACTCCTCTGGAGTATTGTGTGCTGTTCTGGAGTATTGTGTACAGTGCTGGAGTATTGTGTACAGCTCTGGAGTATTATGTGCCGTTGTGGAGTATTGTGTACAGTTCTGGAGTATTGAGCGCAGTTCTGGAGTATTGTGTACAGCTCTGGAGTATTGTGTACAGTGCCGGAGTATTGTGTACAGCTCTGGAATATTGTGTACAGCTCTGGACTATAGTGTACAGCTCCAGAGTATTGTGTACAGTGCTGGAGTATTGCGTATAGCTCTGGAGTGTTGTGTACAGTCCTGGAGTATTGTGTACAGTTCTGGAGTATTGTGTACAGCTCTGGAGTATTGTGTACAGTGCTGGAATATTGAGTACAGCTCTGGAGTATTGTGTACAGTGCTGGAGTATTGAGTACAGCTCTGGAGTATTGTGTACAGCTCTGGAGTATTGTGTACAGCTCTGGAGTATTGTGTACAGTGCTGGAGTATTGAGTAGAGCTCTGGAGTATTGTGTACAGTCTGGAGTATTGTGTACTGTGCTGGTGTATTGTGTACAGCTCTGGAATACTGTGTACAGCTCCAGAGTATTGTGTACAGTTCTGGAGTATTGTGTACAGTGCTGGAGTATTGAGTACAGCTCTGGAGTATTGTGTACAACTCTGGAGTATTGTGTACAGTGCTGGAGTATTGTGTACAGCTCTGGAATATTGTGTACAGCTCCAGAGTATTGTGTACAGTTCTGGAGTATTGTGTACAGTGCTGGAGTATTGAGTACAGCTCTGGAGTATTGTGTACAGCTCTGGAGTATTGTTACAGTCCTGGAGTATTGTGTACATCTCTGGAGTATTGTGTACAGCTCTGGAGTATTGAGTACAGCTCTGGAGTATTTTGTTTCATTCTGGAGTATTGTTTACAGCTCTGGCGTATTGTGTACCGTTCTGGAGTATTGTGTACAGCTCTGGAGTATTGAGCACAGTTCTGGAGTATTGTGTACAGCTCTGGAGTATTGTGTACAGTGCTGGAGTATTAAGTACAGCTCTGGAGTATTGTGTACAGCTCTGGAGTATTGTGTGCAGTTCTGGAGTATTGTGTACAGCTCCGGAATATTGTGTGTCGTTCTGGAGTATTGTGTACAGTGCTGGATTATTGAGTACAGCTCTGGAGTATTGTGTACAGCTCTGGAGTATTGTTACAGTCCTGGAGTATTGTGTACATCTCTGGAGTATTGTGTACAGCTCTGGAGTATTGAGTACTGCTCTGGAGTATTGTGTTTCGCCCTGGAGTATTGTTTACCGTTCTGGAGAATTGTGTACAGCTCTGGCGTATTGAGCGCAGTTCTGGAGTATTGTGTACAGCTCTGGAGTATTGTGTACAGTGCTGGAGTATTAAGTACAGCTCTGGAGTATTGTGTACAGCTCTGGAGTATTCTGTACAGTTCTGGAGTATTGTGTACAGTGCTGGAGTATTGTGTACATCTCTGGAGTATTGTGTACAGTGCTGGTGTATTGTGTACATCTCTGGAGTATTGTGTACAGTGCTGGAGTATTGTGTACAGCTCTGGAATATAGTGTGCCGTTCTGGAGTATTGTGTACAGTGCTGGAGTATTGAGTACAGCTCTGGAGAATTGTGTAAAGTTCTGGAGTATTGTGTGCAGCTCTGGAGTATTGTGTACAGCTATGGAGTATTGAGTACTGCTCTGGAGTATTTTGTATAGTTCGGGATTTTTGTGTACCGTTCTGGAGTATTGTGTACGGCTCTGGAGTATTGTGTACAGTTCTGGAGTATTGTGTGCAGCTCTGGAGTATTGTGTACAGTTCTGGAGTATTGTGTACAGCTCTGGAGTATTGTGTATAGTTCTGGAGTATTGTGTACTCCTCTGGAGTATTGTGTGCCGTTCTGGAGTATTGTGTACAGCTCTGGAGTATCGTGTGCCGTTGTGGAGTATTGTGAACAGTGCTGGAGTATTGTGTGCAGCTCTGGAGTATTGTGTACAGCTCTGGAGTATTGTGTGCCATTGTGGAGTATTGTGTACAGTTCTGGAGTATTGTATATAGCTCTGGAGTATTGCGCGCAGTTCTGGAGTATTGTGTACAGCTCTTCTAGTATTGTGTACAGTGCCGGAGTATTGTGTACAGCTCTGGAGTATTGTGTACAGCTCAGGTGTATTGTGTCCAGCTCTGGAGTATTGTGTACAGCTCTGGAGTATTGTGTACAGCTCTGGAGTATTGTGTACAGCTCTGGCATATTGTGGACATCTCTGGAGTATTGTGTACAGTGCTGGAGTATTGTGTACAGCTCTGGAATATTGTGTACAGCTCTGGAGTATTGTGTACAGTTCTGGAGTATTGAGTACTGCTCTGGAGTATTGTGTACAGTTCTGGAGTATTGTGTACAGCTCTGGAGTATTGTGTACAGTGCTGGAGTATTCAGTACAGCTCTGGAGTATTGTGTACAGCTCAGGTGTATTGTGTCCAGCTCTGGAGTATTGTGTACAGCTCTGGAGTATTGTGTACAGCTCTGGAGTATTGTGTACAGTGCTGGAGTATTGAGTACTGCTCTGGAGTATTGTGTACAGCTCTGGAGTATTGTTACAGTCCTGGAGTATTGTGTACAGCTCTGGAGTATTGTGTACAGTGCTGGAGTATTGTGTACAGCTCCGGAATATTGTGTAGAGCTCCAGAGTATTGTGTACAGTTCTGGAGTATTGTGTACAGTGCTGGAGTATTGAGTACAGCTCTGGAGTATTGTGTACAGCTCTGGAGTATTGTGTACAGTGCTGGAGTATTGAGTACTGCTCTGGAGTATTGTGTACAGCTCTGGAGTATTGTTACAGTCCTGGAGTATTGTGTACATCTCTGGAGTATTGTGTTTCGTTCTGGAGTATTGTTTACCATTCTGGAGTATTGTGTACAGTGATGGAGTATTGAGTACAGGTCTAGAGTATTGTGCACAGCTCAGGTGTATTGTGTACAGCTCTGGAGTATTGAGTACAGTGCTGGAGTATTGAGTACAACTCTGGAGTATTGTGTACAGCTCTGGAGTATTGTGTACAGTGCTGGAGTATTAAGTACAGCTCTGGAGTATTGTGTACAGCTCTGGAGTATTCTGTACAGTTCTGGAGTATTGTGTACAGCTCTGGCATATTGTGGACATCTCTGGAGTATTGTGTACAGTGCTGGAGTATTGTGTACAGCTCTGGAATATTGTGTGCCGTTCTGGAGTATTGTGTACAGTGCTGGAGTATTGAGTACAGCTCTGGAGAATTGTGTACAGTGCTGGAGTATTGAGTACAGCTCTGGAGTATTGTGTACAGTTCTGGAGTATTGTGTACAGTTCTGGAGTATTGTGTACAGCTCTGGAGTATTGTGTACAGTGCTGGAGTATTGAGTACAGCTCTGGAGTATTCTGTACAGTTCTGGAGTAGTGTGTACAGCTCTGGAGTATTGTGTACAGTGCTGGTATATTGAGTACAGGTCTGGAGTATTGTGTACAGTGCTGGAGTATTCAGTACAGCTCTGGAGTATTGTGTACAGCTCAGGTGTATTGTGTCCAGCTCTGGAGTATTGTGTACAGCTCTGGAGTATTGTGTACAGCTCTGGAGTATTGTGTACAGTGCTGGATTATTGAGTAGAGCTCTGGAGTATTGTGTACAGCTCTGGAGTATTGTGTACTGTGCTGGTGTTATGTGCACAGCTCTGGAATACTGTGTACATATCTGGAGTATTGTGTACCGCTCTGGAATAATGTGTACAGTTCTGGAGTATTGTGGACAGTGCTGGAGTATTGTGTACAGTTCTGGAGTATTGTGTACAGTGCTGGAGTATTGAGTACAGCTCTGGAGTATTGTGTACAGCTCTGGAGTATTGTGTACCATTCTGGAGTATTGTGTACAGTGCTGGAGTATTGAGCGCAGTTCTGGAGTATTGTGTACAGTGCTGGAGTATTATGTACAGCTCTGGAATATTGTGTAGAGCTCCAGAGTATTGTGTACAGTTCTGGAGTATTGTGTACAGTGCTGGAGTATTGAGTACAGCTCTGGAGTATTGTGTACAGCTCTGGAGTATTGTGTACAGTGCTGGAGTATTGAGTACTTCTCTGGAGTATTGTGTACAGCTCTGGAGTATTGTTACAGTCCTGGAGTATTGTGTACATCTCTGGAGTATTGTGTACAGCTCTTCAGTATTGAGCGCAGTTCTGGAGTATTGTTTACAGCTCTGGAGTATTGTGTACCATTCTGGAGTATTGTGTACAGCTCTGCAGTATTGAGCGCAGTTCTGGAGTATTGTGTACAGCTCTGGAGTATTGTGTACAGTGCTGGAGTATTAAGTACAGCTCTGGAGTATTGTGTACAGCTCTGGAGTATTGTTAACAGTTCTGGTGTATTGTGTACAGTGATGGAGTATTGAGTACTGGTCTAGAGTATTGTGCACAGCTCAGGTGTATTGTGTACAGCTCTGGAGTATTGAGTACATTGCTGGAGTATTGAGTACAACTCTGGAGTATTGTGTACAGCTCTGGAGTATTGTGTATTGTGCTGGAGTATTATGTACAGCTCTGGAATATTGTGTACAGCTCTGGAGTATTGTGTACCGCTCTGGATTATTGTGTACAGTTCTGGAGTATTGTGTACAGTGCTGGAGTATTGTGTACAGTTCTGGAGTATTGTGTACAGTGCTGGAGTATTGAGTACAGCTCTGGAGTATTGTGTATAGTTCTGGAGTATTGTGTACCGCTCTGGATTATTGTGTACAGTTCTGGAGTATTGTGTACAGTGCTGGAGTATTGTGTACAGTTCTGGAGTATTGTGTACAGTGCTGGAGTATTGAGTACAGCTCTGGAGTATTGTGTATAGTTCTGGAGTATTGTGTGCAGCTCTGGAACATTGTGTACAGCTCTAGAGTATTGTGTACAGCTCTGGAGTATTGAGTACTGCTCTGGAGTATTGTGTATAGTTCTGGAGTATTCTGTACAGCTCTGGAGTATTGTGTACCATTCTGGAGTATTGTGTACAGCTCTGGAGTATTGTGTTCAGTTCTGGGGTATTGTGTGCAGCTCTGGAGTATTGTGTGCAGCTCTGGAGTATTGTGTACAGTGCTGGAGTATTGTGTACAGCTCCAGAGTATTGTGTACAGCTCTGGAGTATTGTTACAGTCCTGGAGTATTGTGTATAGCTCCAGAGTATTGAGTACAGCTCTGGAGTATTGTGTACAGCTCTGGAGTATTGTTACACTCCTGGAGTATTGTGTACAGCTCTGGAGTATTGAGTACTGCTCTGGAGTATTGTGTATAGCTCTGGACTATTGTGTACAGCTCTGGAGTATTGTGTACCGTTCTGGAGTATTGTGTACAGCTCTGGAGTATTGTGTACAGTTCTGGAGTATTGTGTGCAGCTCTGGAGTATTGTGTACAGTTCTGGTGTATTGTGTGCAGCTCTGGAGTATTGTGTGCAGCTCTGGAGTATTGTGTACAATGCTGGAGTATTGTGTACAGCTCTGTAATATTGTGTACAGCTCCAGAGTATTGTGTACAGTTCTGGAGTATTGTGTACAGCTCTGGAGTATTGTTACAGTCCTGGAGTATTGTGTACAGCTCTGGAGTATTGTGTACATCTCTGGAGTATTGAGTACTGCTCTGGAGTATTGTGTATAGTTCTGGAGTATTGTGTACCATTCTGGAGTATTGTGTACAGCTCTGGAGTATTGTGTACAGTTCTGGAGTATTGTGTGCAGCTCTGGAGTATTGTGTACAGTTCTGGTGTATTGTGTGCAGCTCTGGAGTATTGTGTACAGTGCTGGAGTATTGTGTGCAGCTCTGGAGTATTGTGTGCCGTTGTGGAGTATTGTGTACAGTTCTGGAGTATTGTGTATAGTTCTGGACTATTGTGTACAGCTCTGGAGTATTGTGTATAGTTCTGGAGTATTGTGTACTCCTCTGGAGTATTGTGTGCCGTTCTGGAGTATTGTGTACAGCTCTGGAGTATTGTGTACAGCTCTGGAATATTGTGTACAGCTCTGGAGTATTGTGTACAGCTACAGAGTATTGTGTACAGTGCTGGAGTATTGCGTACAGCTCTGGAGTGTTGTGTACAGTCCTGGAGTATTGTGTACAGCTCTGGAGTATTGTGTACAGCTCTGGAGTATTGTGTACAGCTCTGGAGTATTGTGTACAGTGCTGGAATATTGAGTACAGCTCTGGAGTATTGTGTACAGTGCTGGAGTACTGAGTACAGCTCTGGAGTATTGTGTACAGCTCTGGAGTATTGTGTACAGCTCTGGAGTATTGTGTACAGCTCTGGAATATTGTGTACAGCTCCAGAGTATTGTGTACAGTTCTGGAGTATTGTGTACAGTGCTGGAGTATTGAGTACAGCTCTGGAGTATTGTGTACAGCTCTGGAGTATTGTGTACAGTGCTGGAGTATTGTGTACAGCTCTGGAATATTGTGTACAGCTCCAGAGTATTGTGTACAGTTCTGGAGTATTGTGTACAATGCTGGAGTATTGTGTACAGCTCTGTAATATTGTGTACAGCTCCAGAGTATTGTGTACATTTCTGGAGTATTGTGTACAGCTCTGGAGTATTGTTACAGTCCTGGAGTATTGTGTACAGCTCTGGAGTATTGTGTACATCTCTGGAGTATTGAGTACTGCTCTGGAGTATTGTGTATAGTTCTGGAGTATTGTGTACCGTTCTGGAGTATTGTGTACAGCTCTGGAGTATTGTGTACAGTTCTGGAGTATTGTGTACAGTTCTGGTGTATTGTGTGCAGCTCTGGAGTATTGTGTACAGTTCTGGTGTATTGTGTGCAGCTCTGGAGTATTGTGTACAGTTCTGGAGTAGCGTGTGCAGCTCTGGAGCATTGTGTGCCGTTGTGGAGTATTGTGTACAGTTCTGGAGTATTGTGTATAGTTCTGGACTTTTGTGTACAGCTCTGGCGTATTGTGTATAGTTCTGGAGTATTGTGTACTCCTCTGGAGTATTGTGTGCTGTTCTGGAGTATTGTGTACAGTGCTGGAGTATTGTGTACAGCTCTGGAGTATTGTGTGCCGTTGTGGAGTATTGTGTACAGTTCTGGAGTATTGAGCGCAGTTCTGGAGTATTGTGTACAGCTCTGGAGTATTGTGTACAGCTCTGGAGTATTGTGTACAGCTCTGGAGTATTGTGTACCGTTCTGGAGTATTGTGTACAGCTCTGGAGTATTGTGTACAGTTCTGGAGTATTGTGTGCAGCTCTGGAGTATTGTGTACAGTTCTGGAGTATTGTGTACAGCTCTGGAGTATTGTTACAGTCCTGGAGTATTGTGTACAGCTCTGGAGTATTGTGTACATCTCTGGAGTATTGAGTACTGCTCTGGAGTATTGTGTATAGTTCTGGAGTATTGTGTACCATTCTGGAGTATTGTGTACAGCTCTGGAGTATTGTGTACAGTTCTGGAGTATTGTGTGCAGCTCTGGAGTATTGTGTACAGTTCTGGTGTATTGTGTGCAGCTCTGGAGTATTGTGTACAGTGCTGGAGTATTGTGTGCAGCTCTGGAGTATTGTGTGCCGTTGTGGAGTATTGTGTACAGTTCTGGAGTATTGTGTCTAGTTCTGGACTATTGTGTACAGCTCTGGAGTATTGTGTATAGTTCTGGAGTATTGTGTACTCCTCTGGAGTATTGTGTGCCGTTCTGGAGTATTGTGTACAGTGCTGGAGTATTGTGTACAGCTCTGGAATATTGTGTACAGCTCTGGAGTATTGTGTACAGCTACAGAGTATTGTGTACAGTGCTGGAGTATTGCGTACAGCTCTGGAGTGTTGTGTACAGTCCTGGAGTATTGTGTACAGTTCTGGAGTATTGTGTACAGCTCTGGAGTATTGTGTACAGCTCTGGAGTATTGTGTACAGTGCTGGAATATTGAGTACAGCTCTGGAGTATTGTGTACAGTGCTGGAGTACTGAGTACAGCTCTGGAGTATTGTGTACAGCTCTGGAGTATTGTGTACAGCTCTGGAGTATTGTGTACAGCTCTGGAATACTGTGTACAGCTCCAGAGTATTGTGTACAGTTCTGGAGTATTGTGTACAGTGCTGGAGTATTGAGTACAGCTCTGGAGTATTGTGTACAGGTCTGGAGTATTGTGTACAGGTCTGGAGTATTGAGTACAGCTCTGGAGTATTGTGTACAGCTCTGGAGTATTCTTACAGTCCTGGTGGAATTTTGTACAACTCTGGAGTGTTGTGTACAGCTCTGGAGTATTAAGTACAGCTCTGGAGTATTTTGTTTCATTCTGGAGTATTGTTTACAGCTCTGGCGTATTGTGTACCGTTCTGGAGTATTGTGTACAGCTCTGGAGTATTGAGCGCAGTTCTGGAGTATTGTGTACAGCTCTGGAGTATTGTGTTCAGTGCTGGAGTATTAAGTACAGCTCTGGAGTATTGTGTACAGCTCTGGAGTATTGTGTACAGTTCTGGGGTATTGTGTGCAGCTCTGGAGTATTGTGTACAGTTCTGGTGTATTGTGTGCAGCTCTGGAGTATTGTGTACAGTGCTGGAGTATTGTGTACAGCTCCAGAGTATTGAGTACTGCTCTGGAGTATTGTGTACAGCTCTGGAGTATTGTTACACTCCTGGAGTATTGTGTACAGCTCTGGAGTATTGAGTACTGCTCTGGAGTATTGTGTATAGCTCTGGAGTATTGTGTACAGCTCTGGAGTATTGTGTACCGTTCTGGAGTATTGTGTACAGCTCTGGAGTATTGTGTACAGTTCTGGAGTATTGTGTGCAGCTCTGGTGTATTGTGTACAGTTCTGGTGTATTGTGTGCAGCTCTGGAGTATTGTGTGCAGCTCTGGAGTATTGTGTACAGTGCTGGAATATTGTGTACAGCTCTGGAGTATTGTGTGCCTTTGTGGAGTATTGTGTACAGTTTTGGAGTATTGTGTACAGTTCTGGTGTATTGTGTACAGCTCTGGAGTATTGTGTATAGTTCTGGAGTATTGTGTACTCCTGTGGAGTATTGTGTGCCGTTCTGGAGTATTGTGTACAGCTCTGGAGTATTGTGTACAGCTCTGGAGTATTGTGTACAATGCTGGAGTATTGTGTACAGCTCTGTAATATTGTGTACAGCTCCAGAGTATTGTGTACAGTTCTGGAGTATTGTGTACAGCTCTGGAGTATTGTTACAGTCCTGTAGTATTGTGTACAGCTCTGGAGTATTGTGTACATCTCTGGAGTATTGAGTACTGCTCTGGAGTATTGTGTATAGTTCTGGAGTATTGTGTACCGTTCTGGAGTATTGTGTACAGCTCTGGAGTATTGTGTACAGTTCTGGAGTATTGTGTACAGTTCTGGTGTATTGTGTGCAGCTCTGGAGTATTGTGTACAGTGCTGGAGTAGCGTGTGCAGCTCTTGAGTATTGTGTACAGTTCTGGAGTATTGTGTATAGTTCTGGACTTTTGTGTACAGCTCTGGCGTATTGTGTATAGTTCTGGAGTATTGTGTACTCCTCTGGAGTATTGTGTGCTGTTCTGGAGTATTGTGTGCCGTTGTGGAGTATTGTGTACAGTTCTGGAGTATTGAGCGCAGTTCTGGAGTATTGTGTACAGCTCTGGAGTATTGTGTACAGTGCCGGAGTATTGTGTACAGCTCTGGAATATTGTGTACAGCTCTGGACTATAGTGTACAGCTCCAGAGTATTGTGTACAGTGCTGGAGTATTGCGTATAGCTCTGGAGTGTTGTGTACAGTCCTGGAGTATTGTGTACAGTTCTGGAGTATTGTGTACAGCTCTGGAGTATTGTGTACAGCTCTGGAGTATTGTGTACAGTGCTGGAATATTGAGTACAGCTCTGGAGTATTGTGTACAGTGCTGGAGTATTAAGTACAGCTCTGGAGTATTGTGTGCAGCTCTGGAGTATTGTGCACAGTGCTGGAATATTGTGTACAGCTCTGGAGTATTGAGTACTGCTCTGGAGTATTGTGTACAGCTCTGGGGTATTGTTACACTCCTGGAGTATTGTGTACAGCTCTGGAGTATTGAGTACTGCTCTGGAGTATTGTGTATAGCTCTGGAGTATTGTGTACAGCTCTGGAGTATTGTGTACCGTTCTGGAGTATTGTGTACAGCTCTGGAGTATTGTGTACAGTTCTGGAGTATTGTGTGCAGCTCTGGAGTATTGTGTACAGTTCTGGTGTATTGTGTGCAGCTCTGGAGTATTGTGTGCAGCTCTGGAGTATTGTGTACAGTGCTGGAATATTGTGTACAGCTCTGGAGTATTGTGTGCCTTTGTGGAGTATTGTGTACAGTTTTGGAGTATTGTGTACAGTTCTGGTGTATTGTGTACAGCTCTGGAGTATTGTGTATAGTTCTGGAGTATTGTGTACTCCTGTGGAGTATTGTGTGCCGTTCTGGAGTATTGTGTACAGCTCTGGAGTATTGTGTACAATGCTGGAGTATTGTGTACAGCTCTGTAATATTGTGTACAGCTCCAGAGTATTGTGTACAGTTCTGGAGTATTGTGTACAGCTCTGGAGTATTGTTACAGTCCTGGAGTATTGTGTACAGCTCTGGAGTATTGTGTACATCTCTGGAGTATTGAGTACTGCTCTGGAGTATTGTGTATAGTTCTGGAGTATTGTGTACCGTTCTGGAGTATTGTGTACAGCTCTGGAGTATTGTGTACAGTTCTGGAGTATTGTGTACAGTTCTGGTGTATTGTGTGCAGCTCTGGAGTATTGTGTACAGTTCTGGTGTATTGTGTGCAGCTCTGGAGTATTGTGTACAGTGCTGGAGTAGCGTGTGCAGCTCTGGAGTATTGTGTGCCGTTGTGGAGTATTGTGTACAGTTCTGGAGTATTGAGCGCAGTTCTGGAGTATTGTGTACAGCTCTGGAGTATTGTGTACAGTGCCGGAGTATTGTGTACAGCTCTGGAATATTGTGTACAGCTCTGGACTATGGTGTACAGCTCCAGAGTATTGTGTACAGTGCTGGAGTATTGCGTATAGCTCTGGAGTGTTGTGTACAGTCCTGGAGTATTGTGTACAGTTCTGGAGTATTGTGTACAGCTCTGGAGTATTGTGTACAGCTCTGGAGTATTGTGTACAGTGCTGGAATATTGAGTACAGCTCTGGAGTATTGTGTACAGTGCTGGAGTATTGAGTACAGCTCTGGAGTATTGTGTACAGCTCTGGAGTATTGTGTACAGCTCTGGAGTATTGTGTACAGTGCTGGAGTATTGAGTAGAGCTCTGGAGTATTGTGTACAGTCTGGAGTATTGTTTACTGTGCTGGTGTATTGTGTACAGCTCTGGAATACTGTGTACAGCTCCAGAGTATTGTGTACAGTTCTGGAGTATTGTGTACAGCTCTGGAGTATTGTGTACAGTGCTGGAGTATTGTGTACAGCTCTGGAATATTGTGTACAGCTCCAGAGTATTGTGTACAGTTCTGGAGTATTGTGTACAGTGCTGGAGTATTGAGTACAGCTCTGGAGTATTGTGTACAGGTCTGGAGTATTGTGTACAGTGCTGTAGTATTGAGTACAGCTCTGGAGTATTGTGTACAGTTCTGGAGTATTGTGTACAGTGCTGTAGTATTGTGTACAGCTCTGGAGTATTGTGTACAGCTCTGGAGTATTGTTACAGTCCTGGAGTATTGTGTACATCTCTGGAGTATTGTGTACAGCTCTGGAGTATTGAGTACAGCTCTGGAGTATTTTGTTTCATTCTGGAGTATTGTTTACAGCTCTGGCGTATTGTGTACCGTTCTGGAGTATTGTGTACAGCTCTGGAGTATTGAGCACAGTTCTGGAGTATTGTGTACAGCTCTGGAGTATTGTGTACAGTGCTGGAGTATTAAGTACAGCTCTGGAGTATTGTGTACAGCTCTGGAGTATTGTGTGCAGTTCTGGAGTATTGTGTACAGCTCCGGAATATTGTGTGTCGTTCTGGAGTATTGTGTACAGTGCTGGATTATTAAGTACAGCTCTGGAGTATTGTGTACAGCTCTGGAGTATTGTTACAGTCCTGGAGTATTGTGTACATCTCTGGAGTATTGTGTACAGCTCTGGAGTATTGAGTACTGCTCTGGAGTATTGTGTTTCGCCCTGGAGTATTGTTTACAGCTCTGGAGTATTGTGTATAGTTCTGGATTTTTGTGTACCGTTCTGGAGTATTGTGTACGGCTGTGGAGTATTGTGTACAGTTCTGGAGTATTGTGTGCAGCTCTGGAGTATTGTGTACAGTTCTGGTGTATTGTGTACCGTTCTGGAGTATTGTGTACAGCTCTGGAGTATTGAGCACAGTTCTGGAGTATTGTGTGCAGTTCTGGAGTATTGTGTACAGCTCCGGAATATTGTGTGTCGTTCTGGAGTATTGTGTACAGTGCTGGATTATTGAGTACAGCTCTGGAGTATTGTGTACAGCTCTGGAGTATTGTTACAGTCCTGGAGTATTGTGTACATCTCTGGAGTATTGTGTACAGCTCTGGAGTATTGAGTACTGCTCTGGAGTATTGTGTTTCGCCCTGGAGTATTGTTTACAGCTCTGGAGTATTGTGTACCGTTCTGGAGAATTGTGTACAGCTCTGGCGTATTGAGCGCAGTTCTGGAGTATTGTGTACAGCTCTGGAGTATTGTGTACAGTGCTGGAGTATTGTGTACAGCTCTGGAATATTGTGTACAGCTCCAGAGTATTGTGTACAGTTCTGGAGTATTGTGTACAGTGCTGGAGTATTGAGTACAGCTCTGGAGTATTGTGTACAGGTCTGGAGTATTGTGTACAGTGCTGTAGTATTGAGTACAGCTCTGGAGTATTGTGTACAGTTCTGGAGTATTGTGTACAGTGCTGTAGTATTGTGTACAGCTCTGGAGTATTGTGTACAGCTCTGGAGTATTGTTACAGTCCTGGAGTATTGTGTACATCTCTGGAGTATTGTGTACAGCTCTGGAGTATTGAGTACAGCTCTGGAGTATTTTGTTTCATTCTGGAGTATTGTTTACAGCTCTGGCGTATTGTGTACCGTTCTGGAGTATTGTGTACAGCTCTGGAGTATTGAGCACAGTTCTGGAGTATTGTGTACAGCTCTGGAGTATTGTGTACAGTGCTGGAGTATTAAGTACAGCTCTGGAGTATTGTGTACAGCTCTGGAGTATTGTGTGCAGTTCTGGAGTATTGTGTACAGCTCCGGAATATTGTGTGTCGTTCTGGAGTATTGTGTACAGTGCTGGATTATTAAGTACAGCTCTGGAGTATTGTGTACAGCTCTGGAGTATTGTTACAGTCCTGGAGTATTGTGTACATCTCTGGAGTATTGTGTACAGCTCTGGAGTATTGAGTACTGCTCTGGAGTATTGTGTTTCGCCCTGGAGTATTGTTTACAGCTCTGGAGTATTGTGTATAGTTCTGGATTTTTGTGTACCGTTCTGGAGTATTGTGTACGGCTGTGGAGTATTGTGTACAGTTCTGGAGTATTGTGTGCAGCTCTGGAGTATTGTGTACAGTTCTGGTGTATTGTGTACCGTTCTGGAGTATTGTGTACAGCTCTGGAGTATTGAGCACAGTTCTGGAGTATTGTGTGCAGTTCTGGAGTATTGTGTACAGCTCCGGAATATTGTGTGTCGTTCTGGAGTATTGTGTACAGTGCTGGATTATTGAGTACAGCTCTGGAGTATTGTGTACAGCTCTGGAGTATTGTTACAGTCCTGGAGTATTGTGTACATCTCTGGAGTATTGTGTACAGCTCTGGAGTATTGAGTACTGCTCTGGAGTATTGTGTTTCGCCCTGGAGTATTGTTTACAGCTCTGGAGTATTGTGTACCGTTCTGGAGAATTGTGTACAGCTCTGGCGTATTGAGCGCAGTTCTGGAGTATTGTGTACAGCTCTGGAGTATTGTGTACAGTGCTGGAGTATTAAGTACAGCTCTGGAGTATTGTGTACAGCTCTGGAGTATTCTGTACAGTTCTGGAGTATTGTGTACAGTGCTGGAGTATTGTGTACATCTCTGGAGTATTGTGTACAGTGCTGGTGTATTGTGTACATCTCTGGAGTATTGTGTACAGTGCTGGAGTATTGTGTACAGCTCTGGAATATAGTGTGCCGTTCTGGAGTATTGTGTACAGTGCTGGAGTATTGAGTACAGCTCTGGAGAATTGTGTAAAGTTCTGGAGTATTGTGTGCAGCTCTGGAGTATTGTGTACAGCTCTGGAGTATTGAGTACTGCTCTGGAGTATTGTGTATAGTTCTGGATTTTTGTGTACCGTTCTGGAGTATTGTGTACGGCTCTGGAGTATTGTGTACAGTTCTGGAGTATTGTGTGCAGCTCTGGAGTATTGTGTACAGTTCTGGTGTATTGTGTGCAGCTCTGGAGGATTGTGTGCAGCTCTGGAGTATTGTGTACAGCTCTGGAGTATTGTGTATAGTTCTGGAGTATTGTGTACTCCTCTGGAGTATCGTGTGCCGTTGTGGAGTATTGTGAACAGTGCTGGAGTATTGTGTGCAGCTCTGGAGTATTGTGTACAGCTCTGGAGTATTGTGTGCCGTTGTGGAGTATTGTGTACAGTTCTGGAGTATTGTATATAGCTCTGGAGTATTGCGCGCAGTTCTGGAGTATTGTGTACAGCTCTTCTCGTATTGTGTACAGTGCCGGAGTATTGTGTACAGCTCTGGAGTATTGTGTACAGCTCTGGAGTATTGTGTACAGTTCTGGAGTATTGTGTAAAGTTCTGGAGTATTGTGTACAGCTCTGGAGTATTGTGTACAGCTCTGGAGTATTGTGTACAGTCCTGGAGTATTGTGTAAAGTTCTGGAGTATTGTGTACAGCTCTGGAGTATTGTGTACAGCTCTGGAGTATTGTGTACAGTGCTGGAATATTGTGTACAGCTCTGGAGTATTGTGTACAGTGCTGGTGTATTGTGTACAGCTCTGGAGTATTGTGTACAGATCTGGAGTATTGTGTACAGCTCTGGAGTATTGTGTACAGTGCTGGAGTATTGAGTAGAGCTCTGGAGTATTGTGTACAGCTCTGGAGTATTGTGTACTGTGCTGGTGTATTGTGTACAGCTCTGGAATACTGTGTACAGATCTGGAGCATTGTGTACCGCTCTGGAGTAATGTGTACAGTTCTGGAGTATTGTGGACAGTGCTGGAGTATTGTGTACAGTACTGGAGTATTGTGTACAGTGCTGGCGTATTGAGTACAGCTCTGGTGTGTTGTGTACAGCTCTGGAGTATTGTGTACAGTTCTGGAGTATTGTGTACCATTCTGGAGTATTGTGTACAGCTCTGGAGTATTGAGAGCAGTTCTGGAGTATTGTGTACAGCTCTGGAGTATTGTGTACAGTGCTGGAGTATTGAGTACAGCTCTGGAGTATTGTGTACAGTTCTGGAGTATTGTGTACAGCTCTGGAGTATTGTGTACAGTGCTGGAGTATTGAGTACAGCTCTGGAGTATTGTGTACAGTGCTGGAATATTGAGAACAGGTCTGGAGTATTGTGTACAGTGCTGGAATATTGAGTACAGCTCTGGAGTATTGTGTACAGCTCTGGAGTATTGTGTACAGTGCTGGAATATTGAGAACAGGTCTGGAGTATTGTGTACAGCTCTGGAGTATTGTGTACAGCTCTGGAGTATTGTGTACAGTTCTGGAGTATTGTGTACCATTCTGGAGTATTGTGTACAGCTCTGGAGTATTGAGAGCAGTTCTGGAGTATTGTGTACAGCTCTGGAGTATTGTGTACAGTGCTGGAGTATTGTGTACAGCTCTGGAATATTGTGTACAGCTCCAGAGTATTGCGTACAGTTCTGGAGTATTGTGTACAGTGCTGGAGTATTGTGTACAGCTCTGCAGTATTGTGTACAGCTCTGGAGTATTGTGTACAGTGCTGGAGTATTGAGTACAGCTCTGGACTATTGTGTACAGCTCTGGAGTATTGAGTACTGCTCTGGAGTATTGTGTACAGTGCTGGAGAATTGAGTACAGCTCTGGAGTATTGTGTCCAGCTCTGGAGTATTGAGTACTGCTCTGGAGTATTGTGTCCAGTGCTGGAGTATTGAGTAGAGCTCTGGAGTATTGTGTACAGCTCTGGAGTCTTGTGTACTGTGCTGGTGTATTGTGTACAGCTCTGGAATACTGTGTACAGATCTGGAGTATTGTGTACCGCTCTGGAGTAATGTGTACAGTTCTGGAGTATTGTGGACAGTGCTGGAGTATTGTGTACAGTTCTGGAGTATTGTGTACAGTGCTGGAGTATTGAGTACAGCTCTGGTGTATTGTGTACAGCTCTGGAGTATTGTGTACAGTTCTGGCGTATTGTGTACCATTCTGGAGTATTGTGTACAGCTCTGGAGTATTGAGCGCAGTTCTGGAGTATTGTGTACTGCTCTGGAGTATTGTGTACAGTGCTGGAGAATTGAGTACAGCTCTGGAGTATTGAGTACTGCTCTGGAGTATTGTGTACAGTGCTGGAGAATTGAGTACAGCTCTGGAGTATTGTGTCCAGCTCTGGAGTATTGAGTACTGCTCTGGAGTATTGTGTACAGATCTGGAGTATTGTGTACAGCTCTGGAGTATTGTGTACAGTGCTGGAGTATTGAGTAGAGCTCTGGAGTATTGTGTACAGCTCTGGAGTATTGTGTACTGTGCTGGTGTATTGTGTACAGCTCTGGAATACTGTGTACAGATCTGGAGTATTGTGTACCGCTCTGGAGTAATGTGTACAGTTCTGGAGTATTGTGGACAGTGCTGGAGTATTGAGCGCAGTTCTGGAGTATTGTGTACAGTGCTGGAGTATTATGTACAGCTCTGGAATATTGTGTAGAGCTCTAGAGTATTGTGTACAGTTCTGGAGTATTGTGTACAGCTCTGGAGTATTGAGCACAGTTCTGGAGTATTGTGTGCAGTTCTGGAGTATTGTGTACAGCTCCGGAATATTGTGTGTCGTTCTGGAGTATTGTGTACAGTGCTGGATTATTGAGTACAGCTCTGGAGTATTGTGTACAGCTCTGGAGTATTGTTACAGTCCTGGAGTATTGTGTACATCTCTGGAGTATTGTGTACAGCTCTGGAGTATTGAGTACTGCTCTGGAGTATTGTGTTTCGCCCTGGAGTATTGTTTACAGCTCTGGAGTATTGTGTACCGTTCTGGAGAATTGTGTACAGCTCTGGCGTATTGAGCGCAGTTCTGGAGTATTGTGTACAGCTCTGGAGTATTGTGTACAGTGCTGGAGTATTAAGTACAGCTCTGGAGTATTGTGTACAGCTCTGGAGTATTCTGTACAGTTCTGGAGTATTGTGTACAGTGCTGGAGTATTGTGTACATCTCTGGAGTATTGTGTACAGTGCTGGTGTATTGTGTACATCTCTGGAGTATTGTGTACAGTGCTGGAGTATTGTGTACAGCTCTGGAATATAGTGTGCCGTTCTGGAGTATTGTGTACAGTGCTGGAGTATTGAGTACAGCTCTGGAGAATTGTGTAAAGTTCTGGAGTATTGTGTGCAGCTCTGGAGTATTGTGTACAGCTCTGGAGTATTGAGTACTGCTCTGGAGTATTGTGTATAGTTCTGGATTTTTGTGTACCGTTCTGGAGTATTGTGTACGGCTCTGGAGTATTGTGTACAGTTCTGGAGTATTGTGTGCAGCTCTGGAGTATTGTGTACAGTTCTGGTGTATTGTGTGCAGCTCTGGAGGATTGTGTGCAGCTCTGGAGTATTGTGTACAGCTCTGGAGTATTGTGTATAGTTCTGGAGTATTGTGTACTCCTCTGGAGTATCGTGTGCCGTTGTGGAGTATTGTGAACAGTGCTGGAGTATTGTGTGCAGCTCTGGAGTATTGTGTACAGCTCTGGAGTATTGTGTGCCGTTGTGGAGTATTGTGTACAGTTCTGGAGTATTGTATATAGCTCTGGAGTATTGCGCGCAGTTCTGGAGTATTGTGTACAGCTCTTCTCGTATTGTGTACAGTGCCGGAGTATTGTGTACAGCTCTGGAGTATTGTGTACAGCTCTGGAGTATTGTGTACAGTTCTGGAGTATTGTGTAAAGTTCTGGAGTATTGTGTACAGCTCTGGAGTATTGTGTACAGCTCTGGAGTATTGTGTACAGCTCTGGAGTATTGTGTACAGTCCTGGAGTATTGTGTAAAGTTCTGGAGTATTGTGTACAGCTCTGGAGTATTGTGTACAGCTCTGGAGTATTGTGTACAGTGCTGGAATATTGTGTACAGCTCTGGAGTATTGTGTACAGTGCTGGTGTATTGTGTACAGCTCTGGAGTATTGTGTACAGATCTGGAGTATTGTGTACAGCTCTGGAGTATTGTGTACAGTGCGGGAGTATTGAGTAGAGCTCTGGAGTATTGTGTACAGCTCTGGAGTATTGTGTACTGTGCTGGTGTATTGTGTACAGCTCTGGAATACTGTGTACAGATCTGGAGCATTGTGTACCGCTCTGGAGTAATGTGTACAGTTCTGGAGTATTGTGGACAGTGCTGGAGTATTGTGTACAGTACTGGAGTATTGTGTACAGTGCTGGCGTATTGAGTACAGCTCTGGTGTGTTGTGTACAGCTCTGGAGTATTGTGTACAGTTCTGGAGTATTGTGTACCATTCTGGAGTATTGTGTACAGCTCTGGAGTATTGAGAGCAGTTCTGGAGTATTGTGTACAGCTCTGGAGTATTGTGTACAGTGCTGGAGTATTGAGTACAGCTCTGGAGTATTGTGTACAGTTCTGGAGTATTGTGTACAGCTCTGGAGTATTGTGTACAGTGCTGGAGTATTGAGTACAGCTCTGGAGTATTGTGTACAGCTCTGGAGTATTGTGTACAGTGCTGGAATATTGAGAACAGGTCTGGAGTATTGTGTACAGTGCTGGAATATTGAGTACAGCTCTGGAGTATTGTGTACAGCTCTGGAGTATTGTGTACAGTGCTGGAATATTGAGAACAGGTCTGGAGTATTGTGTACAGCTCTGGAGTATTGTGTACAGCTCTGGAGTATTGTGTACAGTTCTGGAGTATTGTGTACCATTCTGGAGTATTGTGTACAGCTCTGGAGTATTGAGAGCAGTTCTGGAGTATTGTGTACAGCTCTGGAGTATTGTGTACAGTGCTGGAGTATTGTGTACAGCTCTGGAATATTGTGTACAGCTCCAGAGTATTGCGTACAGTTCTGGAGTATTGTGTACAGTGCTGGAGTATTGTGTACAGCTCTGCAGTATTGTGTACAGCTCTGGAGTATTGTGTACAGTGCTGGAGTATTGAGTACAGCTCTGGACTATTGTGTACAGCTCTGGAGTATTGAGTACTGCTCTGGAGTATTGTGTACAGTGCTGGAGAATTGAGTACAGCTCTGGAGTATTGTGTCCAGCTCTGGAGTATTGAGTACTGCTCTGGAGTATTGTGTCCAGTGCTGGAGTATTGAGTAGAGCTCTGGAGTATTGTGTACAGCTCTGGAGTCTTGTGTACTGTGCTGGTGTATTGTGTACAGCTCTGGAATACTGTGTACAGATCTGGAGTATTGTGTACCGCTCTGGAGTAATGTGTACAGTTCTGGAGTATTGTGGACAGTGCTGGAGTATTGTGTACAGTTCTGGAGTATTGTGTACAGTGCTGGAGTATTGAGTACAGCTCTGGTGTATTGTGTACAGCTCTGGAGTATTGTGTACAGTTCTGGCGTATTGTGTACCATTCTGGAGTATTGTGTACAGCTCTGGAGTATTGAGCGCAGTTCTGGAGTATTGTGTACTGCTCTGGAGTATTGTGTACAGTGCTGGAGAATTGAGTACAGCTCTGGAGTATTGAGTACTGCTCTGGAGTATTGTGTACAGTGCTGGAGAATTGAGTACAGCTCTGGAGTATTGTGTCCAGCTCTGGAGTATTGAGTACTGCTCTGGAGTATTGTGTACAGATCTGGAGTATTGTGTACAGCTCTGGAGTATTGTGTACAGTGCTGGAGTATTGAGTAGAGCTCTGGAGTATTGTGTACAGCTCTGGAGTATTGTGTACTGTGCTGGTGTATTGTGTACAGCTCTGGAATACTGTGTACAGATCTGGAGTATTGTGTACCGCTCTGGAGTAATGTGTACAGTTCTGGAGTATTGTGGACAGTGCTGGAGTATTGTGTACAGTTCTGGAGTATTGTGTACAGTGCTGGAGTATTGAGTACAGCTCTGGTGTATTGTGTACAGCTCTGGAGTATTGTGTACAGTTCTGGTGTATTGTGTACCATTCTGGAGTATTGTATATAGCTCTGGAGTATTGCGCGCAGTTCTGGAGTATTGTGTACAGCTCTGGAGTATTGTGTACAGTGCTGGAGTATTGTGTACAGCTCTGCAGTATTGTGTACAGCTCTGGAGTATTGTGTACAGTGCTGGAGTATTGAGTACAGCTCTGGACTATTGTGTACAGCTCTGGAGTATTGAGTACTGCTCTGGAGTATTGTGTACAGTGCTGGAGAATTGAGTACAGCTCTGGAGTATTGTGTCCAGCTCTGGAGTATTGAGTACTGCTCTGGAGTATTGTGTACAGATCTGGAGTATTGTGTACAGCTCTGGAGTATTGTGTACAGTGCTGGAGTATTGAGTAGAGCTCTGGAGTATTGTGTACAGCTCTGGAGTATTGTGTACTGTGCTGGTGTATTGTGTACAGCTCTGGAATACTGTGTACAGATCTGGAGTATTGTGTACCGCTCTGGAGTAATGTGTACAGTTCTGGAGTATTGTGGACAGTGCTGGAGTATTGTGTACAGTTCTGGAGTATTGTGTACAGTGCTGGCGTATTGAGTACAGATCTGGTGTATTGTGTACAGTTCTGGCGTATTGTGTACCATTCTGGAGTGTTGTGTACAGCTCTGGAGTATTGAGCGCAGTTCTGGAGTATTGTGTACAGCTCTGGAGTATTGTGTACAGTTCTGGACTATTGAGTACAGCTCTGGAGTATTGTGTACAGCTCTGGAGTATTGTTACAGTCCTGGAGTATTGTGTACATCTCTGGAGTATTGTGTACAGCTCTGGAGTATTGAGTACTGCTCTGGAGTATTGTGTTTCGCCCTGGAGTATTGTTTACAGCTCTGGAGTATTGTGTACCGTTCTGGAGAATTGTGTACAGCTCTGGCGTATTGAGCGCAGTTCTGGAGTATTGTGTACAGCTCTGGAGTATTGTGTACAGTGCTGGAGTATTAAGTACAGCTCTGGAGTATTGTGTACAGCTCTGGAGTATTCTGTACAGTTCTGGAGTATTGTGTACAGTGCTGGAGTATTGTGTACATCTCTGGAGTATTGTGTACAGTGCTGGTGTATTGTGTACATCTCTGGAGTATTGTGTACAGTGCTGGAGTATTGTGTACAGCTCTGGAATATAGTGTGCCGTTCTGGAGTATTGTGTACAGTGCTGGAGTATTGAGTACAGCTCTGGAGAATTGTGTAAAGTTCTGGAGTATTGTGTGCAGCTCTGGAGTATTGTGTACAGCTCTGGAGTATTGAGTACTGCTCTGGAGTATTGTGTATAGTTCTGGATTTTTGTGTACCGTTCTGGAGTATTGTGTACGGCTCTGGAGTATTGTGTACAGTTCTGGAGTATTGTGTGCAGCTCTGGAGTATTGTGTACAGTTCTGGTGTATTGTGTGCAGCTCTGGAGGATTGTGTGCAGCTCTGGAGTATTGTGTACAGCTCTGGAGTATTGTGTATAGTTCTGGAGTATTGTGTACTCCTCTGGAGTATCGTGTGCCGTTGTGGAGTATTGTGAACAGTGCTGGAGTATTGTGTGCAGCTCTGGAGTATTGTGTACAGCTCTGGAGTATTGTGTGCCGTTGTGGAGTATTGTGTACCGTTCTGGAGTATTGTATATAGCTCTGGAGTATTGCGCGCAGTTCTGGAGTATTGTGTACAGCTCTTCTCGTATTGTGTACAGTGCCGGAGTATTGTGTACAGCTCTGGAGTATTGTGTACAGCTCTGGAGTATTGTGTACAGTTCTGGAGTATTGTGTAAAGTTCTGGAGTATTGTGTACAGCTCTGGAGTATTGTGTACAGCTCTGGAGTATTGTGTACAGCTCTGGAGTATTGTGTACAGTCCTGGAGTATTGTGTAAAGTTCTGGAGTATTGTGTACAGCTCTGGAGTATTGTGTACAGCTCTGGAGTATTGTGTACAGTGCTGGAATATTGTGTACAGCTCTGGAGTATTGTGTACAGTGCTGGTGTATTGTGTACAGCTCTGGAGTATTGTGTACAGATCTGGAGTATTGTGTACAGCTCTGGAGTATTGTGTACAGTGCTGGAGTATTGAGTAGAGCTCTGGAGTATTGTGTACAGCTCTGGAGTATTGTGTACTGTGCTGGTGTATTGTGTACAGCTCTGGAATACTGTGTACAGATCTGGAGCATTGTGTACCGCTCTGGAGTAATGTGTACAGTTCTGGAGTATTGTGGACAGTGCTGGAGTATTGTGTACAGTACTGGAGTATTGTGTACAGTGCTGGCGTATTGAGTACAGCTCTGGTGTGTTGTGTACAGCTCTGGAGTATTGTGTACAGTTCTGGAGTATTGTGTACCATTCTGGAGTATTGTGTACAGCTCTGGAGTATTGAGAGCAGTTCTGGAGTATTGTGTACAGCTCTGGAGTATTGTGTTCAGTGCTGGAGTATTGAGTACAGCTCTGGAGTATTGTGTACAGTTCTGGAGTATTGTGTACAGCTCTGGAGTATTGTGTACAGTGCTGGAGTATTGAGTACAGCTCTGGAGTATTGTGTACAGCTCTGGAGTATTGTGTACAGTGCTGGAATATTGAGAACAGGTCTGGAGTATTGTGTACAGTGCTGGAATATTGAGTACAGCTCTGGAGTATTGTGTACAGCTCTGGAGTATTGTGTACAGTGCTGGAATATTGAGAACAGGTCTGGAGTATTGTGTACAGCTCTGGAGTATTGTGTACAGCTCTGGAGTATTGTGTACAGTTCTGGAGTATTGTGTACCATTCTGGAGTATTGTGTACAGCTCTGGAGTATTGAGAGCAGTTCTGGAGTATTGTGTACAGCTCTGGAGTATTGTGTACAGTGCTGGAGTATTGTGTACAGCTCTGGAATATTGTGTACAGCTCCAGAGTATTGCGTACAGTTCTGGAGTATTGTGTACAGTGCTGGAGTATTGTGTACAGCTCTGCAGTATTGTGTACAGCTCTGGAGTATTGTGTACAGTGCTGGAGTATTGAGTACAGCTCTGGACTATTGTGTACAGCTCTGGAGTATTGAGTACTGCTCTGGAGTATTGTGTACAGTGCTGGAGAATTGAGTACAGCTCTGGAGTATTGTGTCCAGCTCTGGAGTATTGAGTACTGCTCTGGAGTATTGTGTCCAGTGCTGGAGTATTGAGTAGAGCTCTGGAGTATTGTGTACAGCTCTGGAGTCTTGTGTACTGTGCTGGTGTATTGTGTACAGCTCTGGAATACTGTGTACAGATCTGGAGTATTGTGTACCGCTCTGGAGTAATGTGTACAGTTCTGGAGTATTGTGGACAGTGCTGGAGTATTGTGTACAGTTCTGGAGTATTGTGTACAGTGCTGGAGTATTGAGTACAGCTCTGGTGTATTGTGTACAGCTCTGGAGTATTGTGTACAGTTCTGGCGTATTGTGTACCATTCTGGAGTATTGTGTACAGCTCTGGAGTATTGAGCGCAGTTCTGGAGTATTGTGTACTGCTCTGGAGTATTGTGTACAGTGCTGGAGAATTGAGTACAGCTCTGGAGTATTGAGTACTGCTCTGGAGTATTGTGTACAGTGCTGGAGAATTGAGTTCCACTCTGGACTATTGTGTACAGCTCTGGAGTATTGAGTACTGCTCTGGAGTATTGTGTACAGTGCTGGAGAATTGAGTACAGCTCTGGAGTATTGTGTCCAGCTCTGGAGTATTGAGTACTGCTCTGGAGTATTGTGTACAGATCTGGAGTATTGTGTACAGCTCTGGAGTATTGTGTACAGTGCTGGAGTATTGAGTAGAGCTCTGGAGTATTGTGTACAGCTCTGGAGTATTGTGTACTGTGCTGGTGTATTGTGTACAGCTCTGGAATACTGTGTACAGATCTGGAGTATTGTGTACCGCTCTGGAGTAATGTGTACAGTTCTGGAGTATTGTGGACAGTGCTGGAGTATTGTGTACAGTTCTGGAGTATTGTGTACAGTGCTGGCGTATTGAGTACAGATCTGGTGTATTGTGTACAGTTCTGGCGTATTGTGTACCATTCTGGAGTGTTGTGTACAGCTCTGGAGTATTGAGCGCAGTTCTGGAGTATTGTGTACAGCTCTGGAGTATTGTGTACAGTTCTGGAGTATTGTGTACAGCTCTGGAGTATTGTGTACAGCTCTGGAGTATTGTGTACCATTCTGGAGTTTTGAGTACAGCTCTGGAGTATTGTGTACAGCTCTGGAGTATTGTGTACAGTGCCGGAGTATTGTGTATAGTTCTGGAGTATTGTGTAATCCTCTGGAGTATTGTGTGCTGTTCTGGAGTATTGTGTACAGTGCTGGAGTATTGTGTACAGCTCTGGAGTATTGTGTGCCGTTGTGGAGTATTGTGTACAGTTCTGGAGTATTGAGCGCAGTTCTGGAGTATTGTGTACAGTTCTGGAGTATTGTGTACAGTGCCGGAGTATTGTGTACAGCTCTGGAATATTGTGTACAGCTCTGGACTATAGTGTACAGCTCCAGAGTATTGTGTACAGTGCTGGGGTATTGCGTACAGCTCTGGAGTGTTGTGTACAGTCCTGGAGTATTGTGTACAGTTCTGGAGTATTGTGTACAGCTCTGGAGTATTGTGTACAGCTCTGGAGTATTGTGTACAGTGCTGGAATATTGAGTACAGCTCTGGAGTATTGTGTACAGTGCTGGAGTATTGAGTACAGCTCTGGAGTATTGTGTACAGCTCTGGAGTATTGTGTACAGCTCTGGAGTATTGTGTACAGTGCTGGAGTATTGAGTAGAGCTCTGGAGTATTGTGTACAGTCTGGAGTATTGTGTACTGTGCTGGTGTATTGTGTACAGCTCTGGAATACTGTGTACAGCTCTGGAGTATTGTGTACAGTGCTGGAGTATTGAGTAGAGCTCTGGAGTATTGTGTACAGCTCTGGAGTATTGTGTACTGTGCTGGTGTATTGTGTACAGCTCTGGAATACTGTGTACAGATCTGGAGTATTGTGTACCGCTCTGGAGTAATGTGTACAGTTCTGGAGTATTGTGGACAGTGCTGGAGTATTGTGTACAGTTCTGGAGTATTGTGTACAGTGCTGGCGTATTGAGTACAGATCTGGTGTATTGTGTACAGTTCTGGCGTATTGTGTACCATTCTGGAGTGTTGTGTACAGCTCTGGAGTATTGAGCGCAGTTCTGGAGTATTGTGTACAGCTCTGGAGTATTGTGTACAGTTCTGGAGTATTGTGTACAGCTCTGGAGTATTGTGTACAGCTCTGGAGTATTGTGTACCATTCTGGAGTTTTGAGTACAGCTCTGGAGTATTGTGTACAGCTCTGGAGTATTGTGTACAGTGCCGGAGTATTGTGTATAGTTCTGGAGTATTGTGTAATCCTCTGGAGTATTGTGTGCTGTTCTGGAGTATTGTGTACAGTGCTGGAGTATTGTGTACAGCTCTGGAGTATTGTGTGCCGTTGTGGAGTATTGTGTACAGTTCTGGAGTATTGAGCGCAGTTCTGGAGTATTGTGTACAGTTCTGGAGTATTGTGTACAGTGCCGGAGTATTGTGTACAGCTCTGGAATATTGTGTACAGCTCTGGACTATAGTGTACAGCTCCAGAGTATTGTGTACAGTGCTGGGGTATTGCGTACAGCTCTGGAGTGTTGTGTACAGTCCTGGAGTATTGTGTACAGTTCTGGAGTATTGTGTACAGCTCTGGAGTATTGTGTACAGCTCTGGAGTATTGTGTACAGTGCTGGAATATTGAGTACAGCTCTGGAGTATTGTGTACAGTGCTGGAGTATTGAGTACAGCTCTGGAGTATTGTGTACAGCTCTGGAGTATTGTGTACAGCTCTGGAGTATTGTGTACAGTGCTGGAGTATTGAGTAGAGCTCTGGAGTATTGTGTACAGTCTGGAGTATTGTGTACTGTGCTGGTGTATTGTGTACAGCTCTGGAATACTGTGTACAGCTCCAGAGTATTGTGTACAGTTCTGGAGTATTGTGTACAGTGCTGGAGTATTGAGTACAGCTCTGGAGTATTGTGTACAGCTCTGGAGTATTGTGTACGGCTGTGGAGTATTGTGTACAGTTCTGGAGTATTGTCTGCAGCTCTGGAGTATTGTGTACAGTTCTGGTGTATTGTGTGCAGCTCTGGAGTATTGTGTGCAGCTCTGGAGTATTGTGTGCCGTTGTGGAGTATTGTGTACAGTTCTGGAGTATTGAGCGCAGTTCTGGAGTATTGTGTACAGCTCTGGAGTATTGTGTACAGTGCCGGAGTATTGTGTACAGCTCTGGAATATTGTGTACAGCTCTGGACTATAGTGTACAGCTCCAGAGTATTGTGTACAGTGCTGGAGTATTGCGTACAGCTCTGGAGTGTTGTGTACAGTCCTGGAGTATTGTGTACAGTTCTGGAGTATTGTGTACAGCTCTGGAGTATTGTGTACAGCTCTGGAGTATTGTGTACAGTGCTGGAATATTGAGTACAGCTCTGGAGTATTGTGTACAGTGCTGGAGTATTGAGTACAGCTCTGGAGTATTGTGTACAGCTCTGGAGTATTGTGTACAGCTCTGGAGTATTGTGTACAGTGCTGGAGTATTGAGTAGAGCTCTGGAGTATTGTGTACAGTCTGGAGTATTGTGTACTGTGGTGGTGTATTGTGTACAGCTCTGGAATACTGTGTACAGCTCCAGAGTATTGTGTACAGTTCTGAAGTATTGTGTACAGTGCTGGAGTATTGAGTACAGCTCTGGAGTATTGTGTACAGCTCTGGAGTATTGTGTACAGTCCTGGAGTATTGTGTACAGCTCTGGAATATTGTGTACAGCTCCAGAGTATTGTGTACAGTTCTGGAGTATTGTGTACAGTGCTGGAGTATTGAGTACAGCTCTGGAGTATTGTGTACAGGTCTGGAGTATTGTGTACAGCTCTGGAGTATTGTTACAGTCCTGGAGTATTGTGTACATCTCTGGAGTATTGTGTACAGCTCTGGAGTATTGAGTACAGCTCTGGAGTATTTTGTTTCATTCTGGAGTATTGTTTACAGCTCTGGCGTATTGTGTACCGTTCTGGAGTATTGTGTACAGCTCTGGAGTATTGAGCACAGTTCTGGAGTATTGTGTGCAGTTCTGGAGTATTGTGTACAGCTCCGGAATATTGTGTGTCGTTCTGGAGTATTGTGTACAGTGCTGGATTATTGAGTACAGCTCTGGAGTATTGTGTACAGCTCTGGAGTATTGTTACAGTCCTGGAGTAGTGTGTACATCTCTGGAGTATTGTGTACAGCTCTGGAGTATTGAGTACTGCTCTGGAGTATTGTGTTTCGCCCTGGAGTATTGTTTACAGCTCTGGAGTATTGTGTACCGTTCTGGAGAATTGTGTACAGCTCTGGCGTATTGAGCGCAGTTCTGGAGTATTGTGTACAGCTCTGGAGTATTGTGTACAGTGCTGGAGTATTGTGTACAGCTCTGGAGTATTGTGTACAGCTCTGGAGTATTCTGTACAGTTCTGGAGTATTGTGTACAGTGCTGGAGTATTGTGTACATCTCTGGAGTATTGTGTACAGTGCTGGTGTATTGTGTACATCTCTGGAGTATTGTGTACAGTGCTGGAGTATTGTGTACAGCTCTGGAATATAGTGTGCCGTTCTGGAGTATTGTGTACAGTGCTGGAGTATTGAGTACAGCTCTGGAGTATTGTGTACAGCTCTGGAGTATTGAGTACTGCTCTGGAGTATTGTGTATAGTTCTGGATTTTTGTGTACCGTTCTGGAGTATTGTGTACGGCTGTGGAGTATTGTGTGCAGTTCTGGAGTATTGTGTGCAGCTCTGGAGTATTGTGTACAGTTCTGGTGTATTGTGTGCAGCTCTGGAGTATTGTGTGCAGCTCTGGAGTATTGTGTGCCGTTGTGGAGTATTGTGTACAGTTCTGGAGTATTGAGCGCAGTTCTGGAGTATTGTGTACAGCTCTGGAGTATTGTGTACAGTGCCGGAGTATTGTGTACAGCTCTGGAATATTGTGTACAGCTCTGGACTATAGTGTACAGCTCCAGAGTATTGTGTACAGTGCTGGAGTATTGCGTACATCTCTGGAGTGTTGTGTACAGTCCTGGAGTATTGTGTACAGTTCTGGAGTATTGTGTACAGCTCTGGAGTATTGTGTACAGCTCTGGAGTATTGTGTACAGTGCTGGAATATTGAGTACAGCTCTGGAGTATTGTGTACAGTGCTGGAGTATTGAGTACAGCTCTGGAGTATTGTGTACAGCTCTGGAGTATTGTGTACAGCTCTGGAGTATTGTGTACAGTGCTGGAGTATTGAGTAGAGCTCTGGAGTATTGTGTACAGTCTGGGGTATTGTGTACTGTGCTGGTGTATTGTGTACAGCTCTGGAATACTGTGTACAGCTCCAGAGTATTGTGTACAGTTCTGGAGTATTGTGTACAGTGCTGGAGTATTGAGTACAGCTCTGGAGTATTGTGTACAGCTCTGCAGTATTGTGTACAGTGCTGGAGTATTGTGTACAGCTCTGGAATATTGTGTACAGCTCCAGAGTATTGTGTACCGTTCTGGAGTATTGTGTACAGCTCTGGAGTATTGAGCACAGTTCTGGAGTATTGTGTGCAGTTCTGGAGTATTGTGTACAGCTCCGGAATATTGTGTGTCGTTCTGGAGTATTGTGTACAGTGCTGGATTATTGAGTACAGCTCTGGAGTATTGTGTACAGCTCTGGAGTATTGTTACAGTCCTGGAGTATTGTGTACATCTCTGGAGTATTGTGTACAGCTCTGGAGTATTGAGTACTGCTCTGGAGTATTGTGTTTCGCCATGGAGTATTGTTTACAGCTCTGGAGTATTGTGTACCGTTCTGGAGAATTGTGTACAGCTCTGGCGTATTGAGCGCAGTTCTGGAGTATTGTGTACAGCTCTGGAGTATTGTGTACAGTGCTGGAGTATTAAGTACAGCTCTGGAGTATTGTGTACAGCTCTGGAGTATTCTGTACAGTTCTGGAGTATTGTGTACAGTGCTGGAGTATTGTGTACATCTCTGGAGTATTGTGTACAGTGCTGGTGTATTGTGTACATCTCTGGAGTATTGTGTACAGTGCTGGAGTATTGTGTACAGCTCTGGAGTATTGTGTACAGCTCTGGAGTATTGAGTACTGCTCTGGAGTATTGTGTACAGTTATGGAGTATTGTGTACAGTGCTGGAGTATTGTGTACATCTCTGGAGTATTGTGTACAGTGCTGGAGTATTGTGTGCAGCTCTGGAGTATTGTGTGCAGCTCTGGAGTATTGTGTACAGCTCTGGAGTATTGTGTATAGTTCTGGAGTATTGTGTACTCCTCTGGAGTATTGTGTGCCGTTCTGGAGTATTGTGTACAGTGCCGGAGTATTGTGTACAGCTCTGGAATATTGTGTACAGCTCTGGACTATAGTGTACAGCTCTAGAGTATTGTGTACAGCTCTGGAGTATTGTGTGCCTTTGTGGAGTATTGTGTACAGTTCTGGAGTATTGTATATAGCTCTGGAGTATTGCGCGCAGTTCTGGAGTATTGTGTACAGCTCTGGAATATTGTGTACAGCTCCAGAGTATTGTGTACAGTTCTGGAGTATTGTGTACAGCTCTGGAGTATTGTGTACAGTCCTGGAGTATTGTGTAAAGTTCTGGAGTATTGTGTACAGCTCTGGAGTATTGTGTACAGCTCTGGAGTATTGTGTACAGTGCTGGAATATTGTGTACAGCTCTGGAGAATTGTGTACAGTGCTGGTGTATTGTGTACAGCTCTGGAGTATTGTGTACAGATCTGGAGTATTGTGTACAGCTCTGGAGTATTGTGTACAGTGCTGGAGTATTGAGTAGAGCTCTGGAGTATTGTGTACAGCTCTGGAGTATTGTGTACTGTGCTGGTGTATTGTGTACAGCTCTGGAATACTGTGTACAGATCTGGAGCATTGTGTACCGCTCTGGAGTAATGTGTACAGTTCTGGAGTATTGTGGACAGTGCTGGAGTATTGTGTACAGTTCTGGAGTATTGTGTACAGTGCTGGCGTATTGAGTACAGCTCTGGTGTATTGTGTACAGCTCTGGAGTATTGTGTACAGTTCTGGAGTATTGTGTACCATTCTGGAGTATTGTGTACAGCTCTGGAGTATTGAGAGCAGTTCTGGAGTATTGTGTACAGCTCTGGAGTATTGTGTACAGTTCTGGAGTATTGAGTACAGCTCTGGAGTATTGTGTACAGTTCTGGAGTATTGTGTACAGCTCTGGAGTATTGTGTACAGTGCTGGAGTATTGAGTACAGCTCTGGAGTATTGTGTACAGCTCTGGAGTATTGTGTACAGTGCTGGAATATTGAGAACAGGTCTGGAGTATTGTGTACAGTGCTGGAATATTGAGTACAGCTCTGGAGTATTGTGTACAGCTCTGGAGTATTGTGTACAGTTCTGGAGTATTGTGTACCATTCTGGAGTATTGTGTACAGCTCTGGAATATTGAGAACAGGTCTGGAGTATTGTGTACAGTGCTGGAATATTGAGTACAGCTCTGGAATATTGTGTAGAGCTCCAGAGTATTGCGTACAGTTCTGGAGTATTGTGTACAGTGCTGGAGTATTGTGTACAGCTGTGCAGTATTGTGTACAGCTCTGGAGTATTGTGTACAGTGCTGGAGTATTGAGTACAGCTCTGGACTATTGTGTACAGCTCTGGAGTATTGAGTACTGCTCTGGAGTATTGTGTACAGTGCTGGAGAATTGAGTACAGCTCTGGAGTATTGTGTCCAGCTCTGGAGTATTGAGTACTGCTCTGGAGTATTGTGTACAGATCTGGAGTATTGTGTACAGCTCTGGAGTATTGTGTACAGTGCTGGAGTATTGAGTACAGCTCTGGAGTATTGTGTACAGTTCTGGAGTATTGTGTACATCTCTGGAGTATTGTGTACAGTGCTGGAGTATTGAGTACAGCTCTGGAGTATTGTGTACAGCTCTGGAGTATTGTGTACTGTGCTGGTGTATTGTGTACAGCTCTGGAATACCGTGTACAGATCTGGAGTATTGTGTACCGCTCTGGAGTAATGTGTACAGTTCTGGAATATTGTGGACAGTGCTGGAGTATTGTGTACAGTTCTGGAGTATTGTGTACAGTGCTGGCGTATTGAGTACAGCTCTGGTGTATTGTGTACAGCTCTGGAGTATTGTGTACAGCTCTGGAGTATTGTGTACAGCTCTGGAGTATTGTGTACAGCTCTGGAGTATTGTGTACAGTTCTGGCGTATTGTGTACCATTCTGGAGTGTTGTGTACAGCTCTGGAGTATTGAGCGCAGTTCTGGAGTATTGTGTACAGCTCTGGAGTATTGTGTACAGTTCTGGAGTATTGTGTACAGCTCTGGAGTATTGTGTACAGCTCTGGAGTATTGTGTACCATTCTGGAGTTTTGAGTACAGCTCTGGAGTATTGTGTACAGCTCTGGAGTATTGAGTACTGCTCTGGAGTATTGTGTACAGTGCTGGAGTATTGAGTACAGCTCTGGAGTATTGTGTACAGCTCTGGAGTATTGAGTACTGCTCTGGAGTATTGTGTTTCGTTCTGGAGTATTGTTTACAGCACTGGAGTATTGTGTACCGTTCTGGAGTATTGTGTACAGCTCTGGAGTATTGAGCGCAGTTCTGGAGTATTGTGTACAGCTCTGGAGTATTGTGTACAGTGCTGGAGTATTAAGTACAGCTCTGGAGTATTGTGTACAGCTCTGGGGTATTCTGTACAGTTCTGGAGTATTGTGTACAGCTCTGGCATATTGTGGACATCTCTGGAATATTGTGTGCCGTTCTGGAGTATTGTGTACAGTGCTGGAGTATTGTGTACAGCTCTGCAGTATTGTGTACAGCTCTGGAGTATTGTGTACAGTGCTGGAGTATTGAGTACAGCTCTGGACTATTGTGTACAGCTCTGGAGTATTGAGTACAGCTCTGGAGTATTGTGTACAGTTCTGGAGTATTGTGTACAGCTCTGGAGTATTGTGTACAGTGCTGGAATATTGAGTACAGGTCTGGAGTAATGTGTACAGTTCTGGAGTATTGTGTACAGCTCTGGAGTGTTGAGTACTGCTCTGGAGTATTGTGTTTCGTTCTGGAGTATTGTGTACAGCTCTGAAGTATTGTGTACAGTTCTGGAGTATTGTGTACAGCTCTGGCATATTGTGGACATGTCTGGAGTATTGTGTACAGCTCCGGAATATTGTGTGCCGTTCTGGAGTATTGTGTACAGTGCTGGAGTATTGAGTACAGCTCTGGAGAATTGTGTAATGTTCTGGAGTATTGTGAGCAGCTCTGGAGTATTGTGTACAGCTTTGGAGTATTGAGTACAGCTCTGGAGTATTGTGTACAGTGCTGGAGTATTGAGTACAGCTCTGGAGTATTGTGTACAGCTCTGGAGTATTGTGTACAGTGCTGGAGTATTGAGTACAGCTCTGGAGTATTGTGTACAGTTCTGGAGTATTGTGTACAGCTCTGGAGTATTGTGTACAGTGCTGGAATATTGAGTACAGGTCTGGAGTATTGTGTACAGCTCTGGAGTATTGTGTCCAGCTCTGGAGTATTGTGTACAGTGCTGGAGTATTGAGTAGAGCTCTGGGGTATTGTGTACTGCTCTGGAGTATTGTGTACTGTGCTGGTGTATTGTGTACAGCTCTGGAATACTGTGTCCAGATCTGGAGTATTGTGTACAGTGCTGGAGTAATGTGTACAGTTCTGGAGTATTGTGGACAGTGCTGGAGTATTGAGTACAGCTCTGGAGTATTGTGTACAGCTCTGGAGTATTGTGTACAGTGCTGGAGTATTGTGTACAGCTCTGGAATATTGTGTACAGTGCTGGAGTATTAAGTACAGCTCTGGAGTATTGTGTACAGCTCTGGAGTATTGTGTACAGTTCTGAAGTATTGTGTACAGCTCTGGCATATTGTGGACATCTCTGGAGTATTGTGTACAGTGCTGGAGTATTGTGTACAGCTCTGGAATATTGTGTGCCGTTCTGGAGTATTGTGTACAGTGCTGGAGTATTGAGTACAGCTCTGGAGTATTGTGTACAGCTCTGGAGTATTGAGTACTGCTCTGGAGTATTGTGTTTTGTTCTGGAGTATTGTTTACAGCTCTGGAATATTGTGTACCGTTCTGGTGTATTGTGTACAGCTCTGGAGTATTGAGCGCAGTTCTGGAGTATTGTGTACAGCTCTGGAGTATTGTGTACAGTGCTGGAGTATTAAGTACAGCTCTGGAGTATTGTGTACAGCTCTGGAGTATTCTGTACAGTTCTGGAGTATTGTGTACAGCTCTGGCATATTGTGGACATCTCTGGAGTATTGTGTACAGCTCTGGAATATTGTGTGCCATTCTGGAGGATTGTGTACAGCTGTGGAGTATTGTGTACAGTGCTGGAGTATTGAGTACAGCTCTGGAGAATTGTGTAAAGTTCTGGAGTATTGTGTGCAGCTCTGGAGTATTGTGTACAGCTTTGGAGTATTGAGTACAGCTCTGGAGTATTGTGTACAGCTCTGGAGTATTGTGTACAGTTCTGGAGTATTGTGTACAGCTCTGGAGTATTGTGTGCAGTGCTGGAATATTGAGTACAGCTCTGGAGTATTGTGTACCATTCTGGAGTATTGTGTACAGCTCTGGAGTATTGTGTACTGCTTTGGAGTATTGAGTACAGCTCTGGAGTATTGAGTATAGCTCTGGAGTATTGTGCACAGTGCTGGAGTATTGAGTACAGCTCTGGAGTATTGTGTACAGTTCTGGAGTAATGTGTACAGTTCTGGAGTATTGAGCGCAGTTCTGGAGTATTGTGTACAGCTCTGGAATATTGTGTACAGTGCTGGAGTATTGAGTACAGATCTGGAGAATTGTGTAAAGTTCTGGAGTATTGTGTGCAGCTCTGGAGTATTGTGTACAGCTTTGGAGTATTGAGTACAGCTCTGGAGTATTGTGCACAGTGCTGGAGTATTGAGTACAGCTCTGGAGTATTGTGTACAGTTCTGGAGTAATGTGTACAGTTCTGGAGTATTGTGGACAGTGCTGGAGTATTGTGTACAGCTCTGGAGTATTGTGTCCAGTGCTGGAGTATTGAGTACAGCTCTGGAGTATTGTGTACCATTCTGGAGTATTGTGTACAGCTCTGGAGTATTGAGCGCAGTTCTGGAGTATTGTGTACAGCTCTGGAATATTGTGTACAGTGCTGGAATATTGTGTACAGCTCTGGAATATTGTGTACAGCTCTGGAGTATTGTGTACAGTTCTGGATTATTGTGTAATGTGCTGGAGTATTGAGTACAGCTCTGGAGTATTGTGTACAGCTCTGGTGTATTGTGTACAGTGCTGGAGTATTGTGTACAGCTCTGGAGTATTGTGTACAGTGCTGGAGTATTGTGTACAGTTCTGAAGTATTGTGTACAGCTCTGGCATATTGTGGACATCTCTGGAGTATTGTGTAGAGTGCTGGAGTATTGTGTACAGCTCTGGAATATTGTGTGCCGTTCTGGAGTATTGTGTACAGTGCTGGAGTATTGAGTACAGCTCTGGAGTATTGTGTACAGCTCTGGAGTATTGACTACTGCTCTGGAGTATTGTGTTTCGTTCTGGAGTATGGTTTACAGCTCTGGAGTATTGTGTACCGTTCTGGAGTATTGTGTACAGCTCTGGAGTATTGAGCGCAGTTCTGGAGTATTGTGTACATCTCTGGAGTATTGTGTACAGTTCTGGAGTATTGTGTACAGCTCTGGCATATTGTGGACATCTCTGGAGTATTGTGTACAGTTCTGGAGTATTGTGTACAGCTCTGGAGTATTCTGTACAGTTCTGGAGTATTGTGTACAGCTCTGGCATATTGTGGACATCTCTGGAGTATTGTGTACAGTGCTGGAGTATTGAGTACAGCTCTGGAATATTGTGTACAGCTCTGGAGTATTGTGTACAGTGCTGGAATATTGAGTACAGCTCTGGAGTATTGTGTACAGCTCTGGAGTATTGTGTACAGTGCTGGAGTATTGAGTAGAGCTCTGGGGTATTGTGTACTGCTCTGGAGTATTGTGTACAGTGCTGGAGTATTAAGTACAGCTCTGAAGTATTGTGTTCAGCTCTGGAGTATTGTGTACAGTTCTGAAGTATTGTGTACAGCTCTGGCATATTGTGGACATCTCTGGAGTATTGTGTACAGTGCTGGAGAATTGTGTACAGCTCTGGAATATTGTGTGCCGTTCTGGAGTATTGTGTACAGTGCTGGAGTATTGAGTACAGCTCTGGAATATTGTGTACAGCTCTGGAGTATTGAGTACTGCTCTGGAGTATTGTGTTTTGTTCTGGAGTATTGTTTACAGCTCTGGAGTATTGTGTACCGTTCTGGAGTATTGTGTACAGCTCTGGAGTATTGAGCGCAGTTCTGGAGTATTGTGTACCGTTCTGGAGTATTGTGTACAGCTCTGGAGTATTGAGCGCAGTTCTGGAGTATTGTGTACAGCTCTGGAGTATTGTGTACAGTGCTGGAATATTGAGAGCCCTTCTGGAGTATTGTGTACAGTGCTGGTTTTTTGAGTACAGCTCTGGAGTATTGTGTACAGTGCTGGAATATTGAGTACAGCTCTGGAATATTGTGTAGAGCTCCAGAGTATTGCGTACAGTTCTGGAGTATTAAGTACAGCTCTGGAGTATTGTGTACAGCTCTGGAGTATTCTGTACAGCTCTGGAGTATTCTGTACAGTGCTGGAGTATTAAGTACAGCTCTGGAGTATTGTGGACATCTCTGGAGTATTGTGTACAGCTCTGGAATATTGTGTACAGTTCTGGAGTATTGTGTACTCCTCTGGAATATTGTGTGCCCTTCTGGAGTATTGTGTACAGTGCTGGTTTTTTGAGTACAGCTCTGGAGAATTGTGTAAAGTTCTGGAGTATTGTGTGCAGCTCTGGAGTATTAGGTACAGCTCTGGAGTATTGTGCACAGTGCTGGAGTATTGAGTACAGCTCTGGAGTATTGTGTACAGTTCTGGAGTAATGTGTACAGTTCTGGAGTATTGTGGACAGTGCTGGAGTATTGTGTACAGTTCTGGAGTATTGTGTACAGTGCTTGAGTATTGAGTACAGCTCTGGAGTATTGTGTACCATTCTGGAGTATTGTGTACAGTTCTGGAATATTGAGCGCAGTTCTGGAGTATTGTGTACAGCTCTGGAATATTGTGTGCAGTTCTGGATTATTGTGTACAGTGCTGGAGTATTGAGTACAGCTCTGGAGTATTGTGTACAGTTCTGGAGTATTGTGTACAGCTCTGGAGTATTGTGTACAGTGCTGGAATATTGAGTACAGCTCTGGAGTATTGTGTACAGCTCTGGAGTATTGTGTACAGCTCTGGAGTAATGTGTACAGTTCTGGAGTATTGTGGACAGTGCTGGAGTATTGTGTACAGTTCTGGAGTATTGTGTCCAGTGCTGGAGTATTGAGTACAGCTCTGGAGTATTGTGTACCATTCTGGAGTATTGTGTGCAGCTCTGGAGTATTGAGCGCAGTTCTGGAGTATTGTGTACAGCTCTGGAATATTGTGTACAGTGCTGGAGTATTGTGTACAGCTCTGGAGTATTGTGTACAGCTCTGGAGTATTGTGTACAGTGCTGGAGTATTACATACATCTCTGGAGTATTGTGTACAGCTCTGGAGTATTGTGTACAGTTCTGAAGTATTGTGTACAGCTCTGGCATATTGTGGACATCTCTGGAGTATTGTGTACAGTGCTGGAGTATTGTGTACAGCTCTGGAATATTGTGTGCCGTTCTGGAGTATTGTGTACAGTGCTGGAGTATTGAGTACAGCTCTGGAGTATTGTGCACAGTGCTGGAGTATTGAGTACAGCTCTGGAGTAATGTGTACAGTTCTGGAGTATTGTGGACAGTGCTGGAGTATTGAGTACAGCTCTGGAGTATGGACTACTGCTCTGGAGTATTGTGTTTCGTTCTGGAGTATTGTTTACAGCTCTGGAGTATTGTGTACCGTTCTGGAGTATTGTGTGCAGCTCTGGAGTATTGAGCGCAGTTCTGGAGTATTGTGTACAGCTCTGGAGTATTGTGTACAGTGCTGGAGTATTAAGTACAGCTCTGGAGTATTGTGTACAGCTCTGGAGTATTCTGTACAGTTCTGGAGTATTGTGTACAGCTCTGGCATATTGTGGACATCTCTGGAGTATTGTGTACAGTGCTGGAGTATTGTGTACAGCTCTGGAATATTGTGTGCCGTTCTGGAGTATTGTGTACAGTGCTGGAGTATTGAGTACAGCTCTGGAGTATTGTGCACAGTGCTGGAGTATTGAGTACAGCTCTGGAGTATTGTGTGCAGTTCTGGAGTAATGCGTACAGTTCTGGAGTATTGTGGACAGTGCTGGAGTATTGTGTACAGTTCTGGAGTATTGTGTACAGTGCTGGAGTATTGAGTACAGCTCTGGAGTATTGTGTACCATTCTGGAGTATTGTGTACAGCTCTGGAATATTGAGCGCAGTTCTGGAGTATTGTGTACAGCTCTGGAATATTGTGTACAGCTACAGAGTATTGTGTACAGTTCTGGATTATTGTGTACAGTGCTGGAGTATTGAGTACAGCTCTGGAGTATTGTGTACAGCTCTGGAGTATTGTGTACAGTGCTGGAGTATTGTGTACAGCTCTGGAGTATTGTGTACAGCTCTGGAGTATTGTGTACAGTTCTGGAGTATTGTGTACAGCTCTGGAATATTGTGTACAGCTACAGAGTATTGTGTACAGTTCTGGATTATTGTGTACAGTGCTGGAGTATTGAGTACAGCTCTGGAGTATTGTGCACAGCTCTGGAGTATTGTGTACAGTGCTGGAGTATTGTGTACAGCTCTGGAGTATTGTGTACAGTGCTGGAGTATTAAGTACTGCTCTGGAGTATTGTGTGCAGCTCTGGAGTATTGTGTACAGCTTTGGAGTATTGTGTACTGTGCTGGAGTATTGTGTACAGCTCTGGAGTATTGTGTACAGTGCTGGAATATTGAGTACAGGTCTGGAGTATTGTGTACACCTCTGGAGTATTGTGCACAGTGCTGGAGTATTGAGTACAGCTCTGGAGTATTGTGTACTGTGCTGGAGTATTGTGTACAGCTCTGGAGTATTGTGTACAGTGCTGGAATATTGAGTACAGGTCTGGAGTATTGTGTACAGTTCTGGAGTATTGTGTACAGCTCTGGAGTATTGAGTACTGCTCTGGAGTATTGTGTTTCGTTCTGGAGTATTGTTTACAGCTCTGGAGTATTGTGTACCGTTCTGGAGTATTGTGCACAGCTCTGGAGTATTGAGCGCAGTTCTGGAGTATTGTGTACAGCTGTGGAGTATTGTGTACAGTGCTGGAGTATTAAGTACAGCTCTGGAGTATTGTGTACAGCTCTGGAGCATTGTGTACAGTTCTGGAGTATTGTGTACAGCTCTGGCATATTGTGGACATGTCTGGAGTATTGTGTACAGTGCTGGAGTATTGTGTACAGCTCTGGAATATTGTGTGCCGTTCTGGAGTATTGTGTACAGCTTTGGAGTATTGAGTACAGCTCTGGAGTATTGTGTACAGTGCTGGAGTATTGAGTACAGCTCTGGAGTATTGTGTACAGTTCTGGAGTATTGTGTACAGCTCTGGAGTATTGTGTACAGTGCTGGAGTATTGAGTCCAGCTCTGGAGTATTGTGTACAGTTCTGGAGTATTGTGTACAGCTCTGGAGTATTGTGTACAGTGCTGGAGTATTGTGTACAGTTCTGGAGTATTGTGTGCAGCTCTGGAGTATTGTGTACAGTTCTGGAGTATTGTGTACAGTTCTGGAGTATTGTGTGCAGCTCTGGAGTATTGTGTACAACTCTGGAGTATTGTGTACAGTTCTGGTATATTGTGTGCAGCTGTGGAGTATTGTGTACAGTGCTGGAGTATTGTGTACAGCTCTGGAGTATTGTGTACAGCTCCAGAGTATTGTGTACAGTTCTGGAGTATTGTGTACAGCTCTGGAGTATTGTGTACCGTTCTGGAGTATTGTGTACAGCTCTGGAGTATTGTGTACAGCTCCAGAGTATTGTGTACAGCTCTGGAGTATTGTGTACCGTTCTGGAGTATTGTGTACACTTCTGGAGAATTGTGTGCAGCTCTGGAGTATTGTGTACAGTTCTGGAGTATTTGTACAGCTCTGGAGTATTGTGTACAGCTCTGGAGTATTGTGTATAGCTCTGGAGTATTGTGTACAGCTCTGGAGGAGAGAGTGAGGTCTGCAGATGCTGGAGATCAAAGTTGAAACTTTATTGCTGGAACAGCACAGCAGGTCAGGCAGCATCCAGGGAACAGGAGATTCGACGTTTCGGGCACAGGACCTTCTTCCACATTCTCCCCGTGTCTGCGTGGGTTTCCTCCCACAGTCCAAACATGTGCAGGCCAGGGTGGATTGGCCATGGGAAATGCAGGTTTACAGGGATAGCATGTGGGGTGATTTTGGGTGGGATGTTCATCGGTGGGGAGAGTGTGGACCCGATGGGCTGAATGGCCTGTTTTCACAATGTTGGGATTGTATGACTTGATAGAGATTGTTGGGCTGGACAGGGTCGATAGGGAGAAACTGTTTCCATTTCTAAAAGGAAAAGGAACAAAAGGGCACGGATGTGCAAAAGCAGTAAGGGAGATGTGAGGGAATCGCTGTTTCACATCGCGACTGGGGGAGGCAGGTTCAACTGAGGCAGTGAAGAGGGAATCCGATGGCTGTAGAAATGGAGAAAAGGCAGGAGATTAGCACTAAGGTTAAATGTTCAGAGGGCTCGTGCAGGCACTGTGGGCTGAATGACCTCTTTTATACTGTCACAATTCAGTGATTGGATGATTGGATAATTTGGATGGTTCAGTGTTTGTGTGTGTGTGTCTTGTATCTGTTCTCTGTGTAACCAGTAAAGCCAGGGGGTCACCACATCAAAGAGACTAAAGTCAGGCTGAACAGTCAGGAAAGCAGACATTTTAAATAATGGCTAGTGGCCCAGTTCCTGAGGCTAGTCCTGTCAGTCACATGTGGTACCTGAGGTTAGGCAGCTACTAAAACTGCCGCCAGGAGATCATCCCGAGGGTCCAACAGGGAACTCTCAGGTGTAGCTGTTGGTCCAGAGGAATGCTGAGGAATCTCCTTTCCACCCTCCCATCATCAGTAGCTCTTCGACATTTTCGAGTCTGTGCAGATTATGGAATTGCCTGAATGATTTGAACACCCAGGGCGATAGGGTTCGGCCTGTGACAGGCAGCGATAGCTTTGCAAGGCCCACAGGTACAATGGACCGTTCCCTGCAGAAATGTGTGGAGCTGTCTCTGAATCTGTCCTCACAGGGTGGCTGAGGGTGTGGCACAATGGGGTCATCAGACTGTGACCCTGAGGCTAATATAACAGAGCACCCACTGAGGTAATGGTCACACTAACTGGCTCATGAACAGTTAAGAGTGAACCACATCACATTGGGTCTGGAGTCACAAATACGCACATTTATTCTATGTTTTAGTTTATTTCTCTGTGTTTTAAGATGGTGCTGGAGAGTGATGAATGCAGACAACACCTTTCACTGTATGTTGTTAAAAGTGCACATGACAATAAATGAATCAAATCAAATTAAATTTTTGCAATATATATTCACGACTTAGGGGAAGGAAGTGAATCTACTGTCGCCCAATTCGCAAAAATACGTGGAAAGGCAGTTTGTGAGAGGGATACAAACAGCTTACAGAGATATTGTTAAGTTAAATAAGCAGACAAGGCATTGGCAAATGGAGATTAATGTGGGAACATTTGTCCGTTTTGGAAGAGACAATAAAAGAATAGAATATTATTTAAATGGGTTAAAAACTGCAGAAAGCTGCAAAAGAAACAGACTCGGGGGGGGGGGGGGGGGGGGAGGATTTGTACACCAACCACGGAAAGCTAGCTCTCAGGGACAGCAGGGAATCAGGAAGGAGGAGGATGGGAGAGAGGGGGAGGTGGGGGGGGGGGGGGGGGGCGGTGGGTGGCGGAAAGGGAAGTTGCCCAAACATTTCCCTGCGAAATGTTCCCTGGCCAAGAACAAGATCACTGGGATTAGCAGGAGACTGGGATTGGGCGATGGATTTGGTAGGAGACTGGGATTGGGTGATGGGTTCAGTAGGAGACTGGGATTGGGCGATGGGTTCATTAGGAGACTGGGATTGGGCGATGGGTTCAGTAGAAGACTGGGATTGGGTGATGGGTTCAGTAGGAGACTGGGATTGGGTGATGGGTTCAGTAGGAGACTGGGATTGGGCGATGGATTCGGTAGAGTCAGACAGTCATACAGATTGGAAACAGATTCGGCCCAACTCATACATGTCAACCAGGTTTCCTGAACTGAACTAGCCCCATTTGCCTGCCTTTGGCCCATATCCCTCCAAATCCTTCCTATTCATATACCCATCCAAATGCCTCTTAAATGTTGCAATTGTACCAGCCTCTATCACATCCTCTAGCAGCTCATTTCATACACATACCACCCTCTGCGTGAAAAAGTTGCCCCTTAGGTCTCTTTTATATCTTTCCCCTCTCACCCTAAACCTATGCTCTCTAGTTTTAAACTCCCTTACCCTAGGGAAAAAGGCCTTGTTTATTTATCCTATCCATGCCCCTCATGATTTTATTCACTTCTGTAAGGTCACCACTAACTCTCCAATGAAAAAGGTCCCAGCCAATCCAGCCTCACCGAATAACTCAAACCCTCCAGTCTCAGTAAAATCCTTGTAAATATTTTCTGCACCTTTTCCAGTTTAATAACATCTTTCCTATAGCAGGGAGACCAGATCTGAGCACAGTATTCCAACAGTGGCCTCACCAGTGTCCTGTACAGCCGTAACATGACCTCCCAACTCCTGTACTCAATACTCTGACCAATAAAGGAAAGCAAACCCAACACCACCTTCACTCTCCTGTGATGGAACTCACAAGGAACTGTGTACTTGTAACCCGAGGTCTCTCTGATTGACAACACTCCCCAGAATTCCATCACTAACTGTGTAAGTCCTGCACTGGCTTGCTTCACTAAAATGTGACACATCGCATAGATCTCCATTAAACTCTAACCTGGCCCATTAGCTCAGGTGATCAAGATCCTGCTGTACTCGGAGATAACCTTCTTTACTGTCCACTTTGCCACCAGTTTTGGTGTAATCTACAAATTTATTAACCATGCCATCTGTACTCACATCCAAATCATTTTATATAAATAATGCACAAACATTCCTTGTGGCACGGCGCTTATCACAGGCCTCCAGTCTGAGCAGCAAACGTCCAGCATCTCCCTCTGTCTCTGATCGCCAAATCACTGAGTCTGGGATTGGGCGATGGGTTCAGCAGGAGACTGGGATTGGGCGATGGGTTCAGTAGAAGACTGGGATTGGCGATGGGTTCAGTAGGAGACTGGGATTGGGCGATGGGTTCAGTAGGAGACCGGGATTGGGCGATGGGTTCAGTAGGAGATCGGGATTGGGTGATGGGTTCAGTAGGAGACTGGGATTGGGCGATGGGTTCAGTAGAAGACTGGGATTGGGTGATGGGTTCAGTAGGAGACTGGGATTGGGAGATGGGTTCAGTAGAAGACTGGGATTGGGCGATGGGTTCAGCAGGAGACTGGGATTGGGTGATGGGTTCAGTAGGAGACTGGGATTGGGAGATGGGTGGAGTAGGAGACTGGGATGTGCTGTGGTTGGGAGTTAGTTGCAAGGATGAGGATTAGAGACTGTATCAGAACAGGAACTTGCACCATCAGCATCTCTACTCACTGTTATTATTAATAGCTACTAGGGAACAGCCCCTTCCCCAGAACCCAGAGTCATTAACCGCGGTGCGGTTTATCGCTCATTTATAAACTCAGGCTCGCTGTTTTTGAGAGGATGGTGTTATTGTGTAATCATTGTTCAGTTTTTTGGATTGCAGTTCACTACAAAAACACATCTCCCCCATCTCAGACAGGAATCATCCTGTTCACTTGTGGAATACACATTGCTCACCAACACCATCATCACTGAAGGCCAGTGAACTGCTGCCCGTGGCCTGGCCATCTGACTGTGCCAACACCTGCCCCTTCTCCCCATTCCCCCTTAACCCATTGATGTTCCCAAAGAGTCCAACATCAAACCAATTCTAAATCTCTCAGACCAAGCTGCACCAAACGGTGCCTTCCTGCTGACCATCTGATCACTCTCTGCAATGAGCAAGGACAAGAGGAGGCCATTCAGCCCCTCAATCCTGCCTGCTATTTAATACCATCATGGTTGATCACATGGTGATCTCAGCTCCACACTCCTGCCTCTCTGTGAGCCCCTTCTGCCCAACTCAGCCTTAACTTGGCTTCCACTGTTTGACAGAGGAAAGGAATCACTGAGCTCTCCAGGCAAGGGGAGCTCCCTGAGCTTTCCACTGTGAGCCCTCTTTCTGGATTCTCCCCCACATCCTCTCCACGTCCACCCAGGTCATGACCCCTCAGCACCTTCCGAGGTCTAACCAAGTTGCCTTTCACTCACTCTCCTCGACTCCAGTTCCTCATGCCCTTCCAATGGTTGACGTGCTGATGTTTTACTGAGCTCCTTCATCACCTTACCCCCTTCCTTCAAGAAGATGGCGAAGAGCGTGCAGAGGGCTCCAGATCAGCTCTGACCAGTGATCGCTGTAACGGAGTCATTAACATCCCCCCATCTCCTTTCTGATCCTTGCTAAATAACTGTCTTCAAGGTCAGCTAGTCATGCCTCAGAGAGAGTGGATGGAAATAAACGATATCCACTTGGGAAGAATCAGGCAGGTACAGAGTGCAGCTGATTTTCAAACGGCAACCAGAGGGAGATGAAGAGAAAGGTTTTCTCAGGGAGCAAGTAGTGAACGGGAACCCGGGGTCTGAAAGAGAACTGGGAGCAGCTGTCACAGTAACCAGTGAAGGACGGGTGGAACAGGAATGGGAGCAGGACCTGGAGAGAGAGTGGGAGAACTGCAGGAATTTGACTGATGCAGCACAGGGATAGCACAGCCCCGATGGGAGAATGGCTTCTCCTGTTCTCTGTGTGTTTATAATGACAGGAGGCAGACGCCCTGTTGTATGGTAAAGAGCCTCTCCATCAATGTGGGGCTGTTAAAGTGGGAAACAGAGAGCTGCAGAGGCTGGAAATCAGAAACAAAATCCTCAACCGAAGATTCCCAGAACTACTGTTGACAGGGCCCTCAACCGGGCCCAACCCATCTTCCGTACTTCCGCCCTCACCCCCTCTCTTCCATCCCACAACAGTGATAGGGTTCCCCTTGTCCTTACCTACCATCCCACCAGCATTCACATCCAGAAGATCATCAGCTGCCATTTCTGCCACCTCCAGCAAGATGCCACCCCCAGACACATACTCCCTCGCCTCCCTTGTCTGCCTTCTGCAGGGACCGTAACCTCTGGGCCACCATGGTCCACTCTTCCTTCATTCCCAACACCCTCCCACGGCACCTTCCCTGCAACCTCCGAAGATGTAACACCTGCCCATTTCCCTCCTCCCTCCTCAGTTTCCAAGGGCCTGACACGTCTTCCAGGTGAAACAGCACTTTACCTGCACTTCTCACAATGTGTAGCAGTGGATCAACGTGGTCTCCCCTACACTGGGGAAACGAAGCATAATCTGGGTGACCGCTTTGCAGAACATCCACATTCTGCCCACAGAAAAAACCCTGAGCTTCCAGTTGCCTGCCACATTAACGCACCAATATCATCTATTGTATCCGTTGCTCCCGATGCGGTCTCCTCTACATTGGGGAGACTGGACGCCTCCTAGCAGAGCGCTTTAGGGAACATCTCCGGGACACCCGCACCAATCAACCACACCGCCCCGTGGCCCAACATTTCAACTCCCCCTCCCACTCTGCCGAGGACATGGAGGTCCTGGGCCTCCTTCACCACCGCTCCCTCACCACCAGACGCCTGGAGGAAGAACGCGTCATCTTCCGCCTTGGAACACTCCAACCCCAGGGCATCAATGTGGATTTCAACAGTTTCCTCATTTCCCCTTCCCCCACCTCACCCTAGTTCTAAACTTCCAGCTCAGCACTGTCCCCATGACTTGTCTGGACTTGTCCTACCTGCCTATCTTCCTTCCTACCTTTCCACTCCACCCTCCTCTCTGACCTATCACCTCCATCCACACCCCATTTCACCTTTTGCACTCTCAGCTACCTCCCCCCCAGCCCCACCCCCACCCCCTCCCTCCCATTTATCTCTCCACCCCCGGGGCTCCCAGCCTCATTCCTTATGAAGGGTCTTTGCCTGAAACGTCGATTCTCCTGCTCCTCAGACGCTGCCTGACCTCCTGTGATTTTCCAGCACCACTCTCTCAACTCTGATCTGCAGCCCTCCCTTTCTCCTAGTTGACATTAACACCATGTTCCTTGGCCAACTTCCCTGTCTCAGACTAACTGTAACAAAGCTCAGCTTAAGCTGGAAGAATAGCATCTCATTCTCCACGTGGGGACCCTGCATCGAGTTCAATAGTTTCAGGGCACCTTCTCCTATGTCCTTACCCAAATCCCCCACACACCAGATCCTGTCATCACAGAGTCAAAGGGATGTACAGCACAGAAACAGACCCTTCGGTCCAACCTGTCCATGCCGACTAGATATCCCAACCCAATCTAGTCCCACCTGCCAGTATCCGGCCCATATCCCTCCAAACCCTTCCTAGTCATATACCCATCCAAATGCCTTTTAAATGTTGTAATTGTACCAGCCTCCACCACATCCTCTGGCAGCTCATTCCATACACGTACCACCCTCTGCAAGAAAAAGTTGCCCTTAGGTCTCTTTTATATCTTTCCCCTCTCACCCTAAACCTATGCCATCTAGTTCTGGATTCCCTCACCCCAGGGAAACAAACTTGTCTATTTACCCTATCTATGTCCCTCACGAGTTGATAAACCTCTATAAGGTCACCCCTCAGCCTCCGACTCTCCAGGGAAAACAGCCCCAGCCTGTTCAGTGTCTCCCTATAGCTCAGATCCTCCAACCCTGGCAACATCCTTGTAAATCTTTTCTGAACCCTTTCAAGTTTCACAACATCTTTCCGATAGGAAGGAGACCAGAATTGCACGCAATATTCCAACAGTGGCCTAACCAATGTCCTGTATAGCCGCAACATGACCTCCCAACCCCAATACTCAATACTCTGACCAATAAAGGAAAGCATACCAAACGCCTCCTTCACTAGATTAGAGTGGTGCTGGAAAAGCACAGCAGTTCAGGCAGCATCCGAGGAGCAGGAAAATAGACATTTCAGGCAAAAGCCTTTCATTAGCTTGACTCCTTCACTATCCTATCTACCTGTGACTCTACTTTCAAGGAACTATGAACCTGCACTCTAAGGTCTCTGTGCTCAGCAATGCTCCAATCAGTTGAGAGGAAAGGTCATTTCATCCAAAACATGAACTCTGATTTCTCTCCACAGATGCTGCCAAACGTGCTGAGCTTTTCCAGCAATTTCTTTTTGTGTTTCTGATAAAGAGGGAGTTGGAGCAAACACCACATATAATCAGGGACGGCGGAGCGTTCATGAAGACCGAGGCAGAAACTGATCTGAATCCAATTCACTCGACCAATGGGATTGATTTCCCAAATGGGTGGACAGTGGTTGGAGTGTTTTCATTCATGGGACATGGGGGTCACTGGCTGGGCCTAGCATTTATTGCCCGTCCCTAGTTGCCCCTTGAGAAGGTGGGGGTGAGCTGCCTTCTTGAACAGCTGCAGTCCATGTGCTGTAGGTTGACCCACAATGTCCTTAGGGAGGGAATTCCAGGATTTTGACCCAGCGACACTGAAGGAACGGTGATATATTTCCAAGTCAGGATGGTGAGGGGCTTGGAGGGGAACTTGCAGGGGGTGGTGTTCCCACGTACCTGCTGCTATCACGATTTAATCATGGACTGTCTTTGTTGTAAATATTCCAATTCTTCCAAATAGCAGCCATGGGGCGAAGGGTATGTGTTAGTCTGAGGGCAGGACAGGAGGGGAACCCTGTCAATCTCATGTCTTGAATTCCTTCTGCTATCTCCTTGAGCGGAGATGCAAACGTTTGGAGATAATTTCAAAGTTGTTTTTGTGACAAGGAGCTGGTCTGTGGTTTGAGCGTTGACATGACTAAAGCCTCATGAATAATATTGGCAGTAACCCTTTCTGGGGTCTTATGTAAATCTATAACTGAATTTCAGTGAGGCCAGGCAAACTGCTCAAGGTGAAGGGAGGGAATGAGGAAGTATATGATGCTATCAGTCCATCACTAGAAGCTGCTTCCTGCTCACAGGGAGCCTCGGGCCTGGCCTGTCTATTCTGTGGCTTCCATCAACACATCAGAACACACGCCTCCAGGCCTCAAGTGGGAAACCGACTCGGGTTATGCAACTCACTGACACAACGTTGTTATCACATCCTCCATCTATCGCTCAGTGAGACTCCGGTCAAATACTAAGGCCATTGCCAATATAGCCAGCTTTGACAATGCAGCTGTCCCTCAGACAGTGACACTGTCCCATAACCAGAACTATACAGTCCACAAAAGATAACTGGGCACGAGGTCCAGGGGAATAATAGCAATTCAATGCTGAGGGAGTGCCGCACTGTCAGAGGGTCAGTGCTGAGGGAGTGCCGCACTGTCGAAGGGCCAGTGCTGAGGGAGTGGGCACTGTCGGAGGGTCAGTGCTGAGGGAGTGGGCACTGTCGGAGGGTCAGTGCTGAGGGAGCGCCGCACTGTCGGAGGGTCAGTGCTGAGGGAACGGGCACTGTTGGTGGGTCAGTGCTGAGGGAGCGGGCACTGTCGGAGGGTCAGTGCTGAGGGAGCGGGCACTGTCAAAGGGTCAGTGCTGAGGGAGCGGGCACTGTCGAAGGGTCAGTGCTGAGGGAACGCCGCACTGTCGGAGGGTCAGTGCTGAGGGAGCGGGCACTGTCGAAGGGCCAGCGCTGAGGGAGTGGGCACTGTCGGAGGGTCAGTGCTGAGGTAGTGCCACGCTGTCGGAGGGTCAGTACTGAGGGAGTGCTGCACTGTCGGAGGGTCAGTGTTGAGGGAGTGCCACGCTGTCGGAGGGTCAGTACTGAGGGAGTGCTGCACTGTCGGAGGGTCAGTGCTGAGAGAGTGGGCACTGTCAGAGGGTCAGTGCTGAGGGAGTGCTGCACTGTCGGAGGGTCAGTGCTGAGGTAGTGCCACGCTGTCGGAGGGTCAGTACTGAGGGAGTGGGCACTGTCAGAGGGTCAGTGCTGAGGGAGTGGGCACTGTCGGAGGGTCAGTGCTGAGAGAGTGGGCACTGTCAGAGGGTCAGTGCTGAGGGAGTGGGCACTGTCGGAGGGTCAGTGCTGAGGTAGTGCCACGCTGTCGGAGGGTCAGTACTGAGGGAGTGCTGCACTGTCGGAGGGTCAGTGTTGAGGGAGTGCCACGCTGTCGGAGGGTCAGTACTGAGGGAGTGCTGCACTGTCGGAGGGTCAGCACTGAGGGAGTCACTGTTGAGGGAGCACCTCAAAATGATATCAGATTGCTATTTATGGGATCTTCCTGTGCATGTATTGCTTGTCATAATTGCTGTATTACAATAGTAAGGATTGGATCCTGGGAGCAGCTGTTTCAGACCCAGCCCTGGGTACTGAGTTGCATCGCTTCCTCCTGTGAGTCCAGGCCCTATCTGTCTGACTTGAAGCAATGATGCAGGAATTCACTGGTCAGGGTTTGCTCGAATTGTGGCTGTGGTCCCGTGAATGTGGTGGCATTGTGGATCCATCAGTGAGTGTGAAATGTAGCCAGGCTGTGCTGGGTGGGTGTACACCTACCTGACCCTGAGCAAGCACAGTCAGATTGTCTGAGTGGGACTGTTCCTCTACATGCAGCTCCTCTGAAGTTACACATCGATCTGCTGACTGTTCAGCTCCTGGATGTTACAAACCTGCGACTTCATGGGATCTGGAATCTATGTTGAGGACTCCCAGGGCAACTCCCTCCTGACTGTATCCCACTGTGCTGTCCCCCCCCCCTCCCAACTGGGTCTATCCTGCTGGTGGGACGTCACATATCCAGTAATGGTGGGGTCTGGGATGTTGTCTGTAATGTATGATTCCTGGAGTATGGCTCTGTCGGGCTGTCCCTTGACTAGGCTATGAGACAGCTTTCCCAATGTTGGCACGAGCCCCCAGATGTTAGTGAGGAGGGCCCTGCAGGGTTGGCAGGGCTATACCTGTCGTTGGCTTTTCCACTGCCTAGGTCCGTGCTGGGTGATTTGTTCGGTTTTATTTCATCTTTGGGACTTTTTTAAATGATTTGGTGGATTGAGTGGCTTCTGGGCCATTCCAGCGGGCAATTAACAGTCAACCACATTGCTGTGGGTCTGGAGTCACATACAGGCCAGACCAAGGAAGGATGGCATTCCCTCTCCTGATGACTAATCCCCATCCGTATTTAGTATAAAGTCCTCTCCACAACCCTGACTTGGAAATATATCCCGGTTCCTTCACTGTCACTGGGTCAGAATCCTGGAATTCCCTCCCTAAGGGACATTGTGGGTCTACCCACAGCACATGGACTGCAGCGGTTCAAGAAGGCAGCTCACCCCCACCTTCTCAAGGGGCAACTAGGGACAGGGCAATAAATACTGGGCCCAGGCAGTGACACCCACATTGCATGGTTAGTAGAGAAATAATTCAGAGTAGTGTCGCAGCCCCGCTGCCTGGCCGATCTGGATATGAAACCTACAGCTCAGCGAGCAAACCTACACCCTAAACCTCAACCATTACCATCAAGCCAGGGGATCAACCCTGGTTCAATGGAGAGTGCAGGAGGGCATACCAGGAGCAGCACCAGGCAGACCTGAAGATGAGGTGTCAACCTAGTGACAACACCAAACAGGAACTACTTGCCATACAGTATAAGCAGCAAGTGATAGACAGAACTAAGCGATCCCACAAACGTCGGATCAGATCGAAGCTGCAGTCCTGCCAAATCCAGTCGTGAACGATGATGGATGATTAAACAATCACTGGAGGAGGAGGCTCCACAAATATCCCCATTGTCAATGATGGAGGAGCCCAGCACATCAGCGCAAAAGCTAAGGCTGAAGCACTCGCAGCAGCCTGCAGCAAGAAGGCCCAAGTGGGTGATCCATCTCGGCCTATTCCAGTGGTCCCCAGCGTCACAGATACCAGCCTTCACCCAATTCGATTCACTCCACGTGATACCGAGAACCATTGACAATAGGTGCAGGAGTAGGCCATTCTGCCCTCGAGCTAGCACCACCATTCAATATGATCATGGCTGATCATCCTTAATCAGTATCCTGTTCCTGCCTTATCTCCATAACCCTTGATTCCACTATCCTTGAGAGCTCTATCCAACTCTTTCTTAAATGAATCCAGAGACTGGGCAAGCACTGCCCTCTGGGACAGAGCATTCCACACAGCCACCACTCTCTGGGTGAAGACGTTTCTCCTCATCTCTGTCCTAAATGGTCTACCCCGTATTTTTAAGCTGTGTCCTCTGGTTCGGCACTCACCCATCAGCGGAAACATGTTTCCTGCTGCCAGAGTGTCCAATCCTTTAATAATCCTATATGTCTCAATCAAATCCCCTCTCAGTCTTCTAAACTCAAGGGTATACAAGCACAGTCGCTTCATTCTTTCAGCGTAAGATAGTCCCGCCATTCCAGGAATTGACCTCGTGAACCTACGCTGCACTCCCTCAATAGCCAGAATGTCTTTCCTCAAATTTGGAGACCAGAACTGCACACAATACTCCAGGTGTGGTCTCACCAGGGCCCTGTACAGCTGCAGAAGAACCTCTTTGCTTCTATACTCAATCCCTCTTATTATGAAGGCCAGCATGCTATTAGCTATCTTCACTACCTGCTGTACCTGCATGCTTGCCTTCATTGACTGGTGTACAAGAACACCCAGATCTCTCTGTACTGCCCCTTTACATAAATTGATTCCATTGAGGTTGTAATCTGCCTTCCTGTTCTTGCCACCAAAGTGGATAACCATACATTTATCCACATTAAACTGCATCTGCCATGCATCTGACCACTCAACTAACTTGTCCAGATCATCCTGTAATCTCCTAACATCCTCATCACATTTCACCCTGCCACCCAGCTTTGTGTCATCAGCAAATTTGCTAATGTTATTGCTAATACCATCTTCTATATGATTAACATATATTGTAAAAAGCTGCAGTCCCAGCACGGATCCCTGCGGTACCCCACTGGTCACCGCCTGCCATTCTGAAATGGAGCCGTTTATCACTACTCTTTGTTTCCTGTCAGCCAAACAGTTTTCAATCCAAGTCAGTACTTTGCCCCCAATACCATGCACCCTAATTTTGCTCACTAACCTCCTATGTGGGACTTTATCAAAAGCTTTCTGAAAGTCCAGGTACACTACATCTACTGAATCTCCCTTGTCCATCTTCAGAGTTACATCCTCACAAAATTCCAGAAGATTAGTCAAGCATGTTTTCCCCTTCATAAATCCATGCTGACTCTGTCCCATCCTGTTACTGGAGACAATAGAGACTGCAAAGGCTATGGGCCCTGACAACATTCTGGCAATAGTACTGAAGACATGTGCTCCAGAACTTGCCTCTCCCCGAGCCAAGCTGTTCCAGTTCAGTTACAACATTGGCATCTACCCAACAATGAGAAAAACTGCCCAGGTATGTCCTGTACATAAAAAGCAGGACAAATCCAACCCGGCCAATTACTGTTCCATCAGCCTACTCTCCATCCTCAGTACAGTGATGGAAGGTATCATCAACAGGGTTATCAAGCTGTACCTGCTCAGCAATAACCTGCTCAGTGACACCCAGTTTGGGTTCCCCCAGGGTCACTCAGCTCCTGACCTCATTCCAGCCTTGGGTCAAACATGGACAAAGGAGCTGATGTTATGTGATTTTTCACTTTGTCCACCTCAGTCCAACACCAGCACCTCCAGGCTTGGGCTGACAATTGGCAAGTAACATCTACACCACAAAATGCAAGGCTATGACCATCACCAATAAGAGAATATCTAACCACTATCCAACACTGTTACCATCACTGAATTCCCCAATAACAACATCCTTGGGGAGTTTACCATTGGCCAGAAAGTCATCTGGACTCACCACAAAAACACAGCAGCGACAAGAGCAGGTCAGAGGCTGGGAATCCTGCAATGAGTAACTCACCTCCTGACTCCCCAAAGCCTGTCCCCCATCTACAAGGCACAAGTCAGGAAGGTGACAAGATACTCTCTTAAGGAAATTGCTATTAAATCATTTATAAAGTTTTCCAGTATTTTCCCCAGTGACATCAGGCTCACTGGTCTATAATTTCCTGTTTTCTCTCTACCTCCCTTTTAAATAATGGGGTTACATTAGCTCCCCTCCCAATTTGTAAGAATTGTTCCAGAGTCTAAAGAATCTTGAAAAATGACCCCCCCGCAGTGTGTTCACTATTCCTGGGGATACTGCCTGAGGTACTCTGGGATGTGGATTACCCAGGCCCAGGTGATTTATCAGCCTTCACTCCCATCTATTTCCACAACAACATTCCTCTAAGACAGATTTGCTTCAGTTCCTCCCTCTCACTAAACCCTGTTCCAGAAGCATTCCTGCATATTTGTGTGTTCCTTTGTGATGACTAAACAAAAGTATGTATTTAATTCATATTAATTATGTATTTAATTAGTCTCCCATCTCTTTGTTGCCTGTTACATCTTCCCTTATTTATTTATGACTGTAAGGGACCTATGTTTGTCTTCAGTAATCTTTTCTCTCTTCACGTACATGGAGAAGCTTTTACAGTCAGTTTGTATGTTCCCCATTGGCCTGCTCTCTTACTCTATTTTCCCTTTCCCAGTCACTCCCTTTGTCCACTTTTGCAGAAATCTAACCTGCTCCCACCCCTTGGGTCTGCTGCTTTTATTTTGGGCCAGTTTAATGTCCCCCTTCCTTGGATCTAGTTTTCCACATTAGCCACAGCTGAGCCCCCTCTCCCCTGTAATTACTATCGCAGACAGTTGTTGGAGCTTACCCATGTCATTTTTAAATGCTTGCCATTTCTACTCGTCATCTCTTTAATTAATTCAGTTTATCTCTAATTTATCACAGCCAGCTCACATCTCATATCATCATAGTTTCCTTTATTTTGATTCAGAACCATAGTCTCAGAATCAATTACCTCACTCTCCACCTTGAAGAAGAATTCTGTCACATTATGATCACTCCTCCTGAAAGGGCCTCAGAGAGACAGGTTGCGAATTCCTTCCTCATTCCACAATACCCAGTGTAGGACGGCCTGTTCTCAAATTGGCTCCACAACAGGTCAGTCCAAGAAACCATCCTATACACACCCAAAGAATTCCTCCTCCACACCAGAGTCTGGGACTGCTGTTCTCTACAGAATATAATCAGTTTGATATGAAATAACTGCCCTGAGGCCTGTATCCTGTCACCAAGTTCCCCTTTATTTAAATGCGGAGAGTCCTCCAGACTGACCCAGCTCCCTCAGAGGCAGCTCTCAGAGTGAGCAGGATGGCTGACATGCCTGTTTAATTTTCTTTTTTTACATATTTTATTAACCAGTACAAATTACAAACAAATAGTTAAAAATGAACAGCAGTTTACAAGAAACTGCAATTTACAGGGAAAGGAGGGGGGGGGGGGGGGGGCAAAGCCAGCCCCCCAAACCCCACCATAAAACCAGTTCACAGGGAAACAAGGTTGTACCTCATACCCCATCTTATCATATCGAAAAGAAAGCAGCAAACACAATCACAGGCAGACGGTCCAAAAAACCAAACAATACATCCCAGCAACCAACCCTCTCCAGCTTCCAGTCACTCAAAGACAGCCCATCCCTTTCCTGCTCTCAACCCGCCCCTTCCTGCTCTTGGCCTGCCCCTTCTTCTACTTGACCTGCCCCCTAAACACCTTTCCTGCTCTTGGCCTGCCCTTCCTGCTCTCGGTTCACCCCTTCCTGCTCTCGGTTTGCCCTTTCCTGCTTTCAGCCCACCCCTTCCTGCTGTTGGCCCACCCTTTCCTGCTCTCAGCCCCACCCCTTCCTGCTCTCAGTCCGCCCCTTCCTGCTCTCGGTCTGCCCTGACACACCTTTCAGCTGAATCTCCTGTTTATTTATTTATTTATTTATTTTTTTTCCACCTGTTTATATTTTATTAAACAAGTTACAAAACAATTTACAAAAAACATTGACAGCTGTACACGAAAGACAGCAGTTTTACAAGGGAGAGGAGCAGCAAAGCTAGGCCCCGAACCCTACCGTTCAACCATTTTACAGGGAGGAGGACAAACCTCAAATCCCAGTTCCACGTGTGACAAGACAATGACAATGACATTTATACATTAGACAATACCGTTACATACAAAAGTGCAGACAATACAGACCCAGCAAGCCCCCGCCCCTCCCACCTTCCGACCGCTCTAAGGCAGCCCACCCCTACCCACCTTCCGGTTCTCGGTCCACCCCATCTCCTGTTTATGTTATTTTATTAAACAAATTACAAACCAGTTTACAAAAAACATTGACAGCTGTACACAAAAGACAGCAATTTTACAAGGGAGGGGAGCAGCAAAGCTAGGCCCCGAACCCTACCGTTCAACCATTTTACAGGGAGGAGGACAAACCTCAAATCCCAGTTCCACATATGACAAGACAATGACAATGACATTTATACATTAGACAATACCGTTACATACAAAAGTGCAGACAATACAGACCCAGCAAGCCCCCGCCCCTCCCACCTTCCGACCGCTCTAAGGCAGCCCACCCCTACCCACCTTCCGGTTCTCGGTCCACCCCATCTCCTGTTTATATGTGTCAGCCGGCACTCCCTGATTGGACCTGATTAGCAGCACCAATCAAGGAACTCATATTCTATAAGGTCCACCTGACTGACCCCGTTACAGTCGCTACAGAGATTCTCTATAATATACCACAGACACTGCTCCTCTCTGTCACATATACATTACGTTGGCTATGAGACTGTAACTTCTGGACTATTCACCAGCACTGGCATCAGGAGGTGATGGTTTCATGTGATTATCACCAGACTGTAAATCCAGAAACCCAGGTTCAAACCCCACCATGGCAGATGGTGGAGTTTTCATTCAATATATAAAAAAAATCGAATTAAGAGTCTAATGATGACCATGAATTGATTTTCAGAAAAACCCCATCTGGCTCAGTAATGTCCTTTAGGGAAGGAAACTGCCAACCTTCTCTGGTCTGGCCTACACGTGACTCCAGACCCGCAGCAATGGGGTTCACTCTTAACTGCCCCCTGGGCAATTAGGGATGGGTAATAAATGCCCCGACACCCTCATCTCATGAATAAAGAAGAAAAATTCTCATTGACATACACAGAGACTGCTCCTCTATAATGCACACAGGACCTGATATTCTCTGCGGAATATTGGTGACCTGGTATTCTCTATAATGTACATAGAGGCTGTTATTCTGTACAATATACACAGGGATTGCTATGCTTTGTCATGTACATAGTGACAGCTATCCATTCTCCATAATGTATAGATAGGACTGCTATTCTGTCTTATATCCACAGGGGCTGCTATTCTCCATAATAATCACTGGAGAGCTATCTCTTGTCATTTACCCAGGGATGGTAACATCTATAATAGACACAAGGACTACTAGACTACACATCATAGAAAGCAACAGCTCCTTTCTATATCACGCCTCAGTGCATGCTACTCTCTGTAACACACACAATGGATCTCCAATTTCTACAATATACAGAGGGATAGCTAGCAGCAGAAATCCCGGCTGGTTTCTCACACACTCTCTCCAATCACACATTGCTGACTCTAAGACCACAAGACATGGGAACAGAGGTAGTTTGGCAGGAGATGATGTGCTAGAAATTTTGGCAAACATTATGATTGATAAGTCCCCAGGGCCAGACCAGATTTATCCTAGGCTGCTCCGGGAAGCGAGAAAGGAGGTTGCTAAGCCGCTGGCGAGGATCTTTGCCTCCTCCCTCTCCACGGGAGTCGTACCGGAGGACTGGAAGGAGGAGAATGTTGTTCCTCTTTTCAAGAAGGGGAATAGGGAAATCCCTGGCAATTACAGACCAGTCAGTCTTACGTCCGTGGTCAGCAAAGTTTTGGAAAGAATTCTGAGGGATAGGATTTATGACTATTTGGCAATGCATAACGTGATTAAAGGCAGTCAGCATGGCTTTGTGAGGGGCAGGTCATGCCTCACAAATCTTATTGAGTTCTTTGAGGAGGTGACAAGACAGGTCGACGAAGGTCAAGCAGTGGATGTGGTGTATATGGACTTCAGCAAGGCATTTGATAAGATTCCCCATGGTAGGGTCATTCATAAAGTCAGGAAATATGGGATACAGGGAGATTTGGCTATCTGGATTCAGAATTGGTTGGCTGACAGAAGACAGAGAGTGCTTGCAGATGGAAAGTATTCTGTCTGGAGGTCAGTGTTGAGTGGGGTCCCGCAGGGCTCTGTTCTTGAGCCTCTGCTCTTTGTTGTCTTTATAAATGACTTGGATGAGGAGGTTGATGGGTGGGTTAGTAAATTTGCCGATGACACAAAGGTTGGAGGTGTCGTTGATAGAATCGAAGGCTATTGCAGGCTGCAGTGTGACGTAGACAGGATGCAGAGCTGGGCTGAGAAATGGCAGATGGAGTTCAACCTGGATAAATGCGAAATGATGCATTTTGGAAGGTCGAACTCGAATGCTGAATATAGGATTAAAGACAGGATTCTTGGCAGTGTAGAGGAACAGAGGGATCTGGGTGTGCAGGTACATAGATCCTTCAAAGTTGCCACCCAAGTGGATAGGGTTGTTAAGAAAGCAAATGGCATTTTGGCTTTCATTAACAGGGGGATCGAGTTTAAGAGCCGCGAGATTTTGCTGCAACTCTACAAAACCCTGGTGAGACCACACTTGGAATATTGTGTCCAGTTCTGATTGCCCTACTATAGGAAAGATAGAGAGGCTTTGGAGAGGGTGCAAAGAAGGTTTACCAGGATGCTGCCTGGACTGGAGGGCTTGCCTTATGAAGAGAGGTTGAATAGGCTCGGACTTTTCTCTCTGGAGAGAAGGAGAAAGAGTGGTGACCTGATCAAGGTATCCAAGATAATGAGAGGCATGGATAGAGTCAATAGCCAGAGACTTTTCCCCAGGGCAGGATTGACTGGGACGAGCAGAAATTCCACAAGACCATAAAATGTAGGAGCACAGTGAGGCCATTCAGCCCATTGGGTCTACTCTGCCATTCGATCATGGCTGATAGGTTTCTCAAACTCACTCTCTTACTTTTCTCCCGTAACCTTTGATCCCTTTACTAATCAAGAGCCTAAGCAAGTCTGTCTTAAATACACTCAGTGACGTGGCCTCCCCAGCTCTCTGCAGCAATGGGCCCCACAGATTCCCCACCCTCTGGCTGAAGACATTCCTCATTGTCTCAGCTAATAGGGTCATCCCTTCCCTCTGAGGCTGTTCCCTCAGGTCCCAGTCTCTCCTACTCGTGGAAACATCTTCTCCGTGTCCACGCTATCCAGATCTCTCAGTATTCTGTACGTTTCAATCAGATCCTCCCTCATCCTTCTCAACTCCGTTGAGCACAGACCCAGAGTCCTCAACCGCGCCTCATGTGACAAACCCTTCATCCCAGAATCATTCTATGGATTCCATCTACCATCCGCACATCCTTCCTTCGGTAGAGGGTCCAACACTGCTGACAGTATTCCGAATGAAGTCTGACCAGAGCCTTATACAGTCTCAGCTGTACATCCCTGCTCTTGTATTCAAGCCCCCTTGAGAAAGGAATGCTAATATTGCATTTGCCTTCCTAACAACCAACTGAACCTGCATGTGAACCTTACAAGAAACCTGCATGGACTCCTGAGTCCCTTTGTGTTTCAGATTTCTGACGCCTTTCCCCATTTAGAAAATTGTCTGTGCCTCTATTCTTCCCACCAAAGTGCATAACCTCACACTTGGATTTCATCTGCCACTTCTGTGCCCACTCTCCCAGCCTGTCCATACCCTCCTGCAGCCTCTCTGCTTCCTCAGCACTACCCACCCCTCCAACCATCTTCATATCATCTACAAACTTAACAACAATGTCTTTGGTTCCTTTGTTCAGATCATCAATGTATATCAAGATTAGCTGTGGTCCCAACACTGACCCCTGTGGAACTCCACTAGTCACTGGTTGCCATCCTGAAAAAGACCCCTTTATCCCCACTCTCTGCCTCCTGCGAGTCACACAATCCTCCATCCATGCCAGCACCTTGCCCCTAACACCATGAGCTCTTATCTTATAGAACAATACAGCGCAGAACACGCCTTTCGGCCCTCGATGTTGCACTGACCTGTGAACTAATCTAAGCCCATCCCCCTACACTATCCCATCATCATCCATGTGCTTATCTAAGGATTTGTTTAAATCTCTCTAATGTGGCTGAGTTAACTACATTGGCAGGTAGGACATTCCACGCCCTTACCACTCTCTGAGTAAAGAACCTGCCTCTGACATCTGTCTTAAATCTATCACCCCTCAATTTGTAGTTATGCCCCCTCCTATACGCTGACCTCATCATCCTAGGAAAAAGATTTTCACTATCTACCATTTCTAATCCTCTGATCATCTTGTATGTCTCTATCAAATCCCCACTTAGCCTTCTTCTCTCCAATGAGAACAGACCCAAGTCTCTCAGCCTTTCCTCATAAGACCTTCCCTCCAGACCAGGCAACATCCTGGTAAATCTCCTCTGCACCTTTTCCCAATGCTTCCACGTCCTTCCTGTAATGGGGAGACCAGAACTGTACACAATATTCCAAGTGTGGCCGCACCAGTGTTTTGTATAGTTGCAGCATGATATTGCTGTTCCGGAACTCAATCCCTCACAGCACTATCCACCTGGACTCCAAGGTCCCTCTGCACATCCACACTACCAAGAATCTTTCCATTGACTCAGTACTCTGCCTTCCTGTTATTCTTCCCAAAGTGCATCACCTCACATTTAGCTGCATCGAACTCCATTTGCCACCTCTCAGCCCAATTCTGCAGTTTATCCAAGTCCCCCTGCAACCTGTAACATTCTTCCACACTGTCCACTACTCCACCGACTTTAGTGTCGTCTGCAAATTTACTAATCCATCCACCTATGCCTGCGTCTAAGTCATTTATAAAATTGACAAACAGCAATGGTCCCAAAACAGATCCTTGTGGCACACCACTAGTAACCGGACTCCAGGCTGAATTTTTTCCATCAACCACCACTCACTGCCTTCTTACAGAAAGCCAGTTTAGAATATAGAACATAGAACATAGAAGAATACAGCGCAGTACAGGCCCTTCGGCCCTCGATGTTGCGCCGATCCAAGCCCACCTAACCTACACTAGCCCACTATCCTCCATATGCCTATCCAATGCCCGCTTAAATGCCCATAATGAGGGAGAGTCCACCACTGCTACTGGCAGGGCATTCCATGAACTCACGACTCGCTGAGTAAAGAACCTACCCCTAACATCTGTCCTATACCTTCCCCCCCTTAATTTAAAGCTACGCCCCCTCGTAATAGCTGACTCCATACGTGGAAAAAGATTCTCACTGTCGACCCTATCTAAACCCCTAATCATCTTATACACCTCTATCAAGTCACCGCTAAACCTTCTTTTCTCCAATGAAAACAGCCCCAAGTGCCTCAGCCTTTCCTCATACGATCTTCCTACCATACCAGGCAACATCCTGGTAAACCTCCTCTGCACCCGTTCCAGTGCCTCCACATCCTTCCTATAGTATGGCGACCAAAACTGCACACAATACTCCAGATGCGGCCGCACCAGAGTCTTATATAACTGCAACATGACCTCAGGGCTCCGGAACTCAATTCCTCTACCAATAAAAGCCAGTACGCCATATGCTTCCTTCACCGCACTATTTACCTGGGTGGCAACTTTCAAAGATCTGTGTATATGGACACCAAGATCCCTCTGCTCATCCACACTACCAAGTATCCGACCATTAGCCCAGTACCCCATCTTTTTATTACACTTACCAAATTGAATCACCTCACACTTACCTACACTGAACTCCATTTGCCACCTTTCTGCCCAGTTCTGCAGCTTCTCTATATCCCGTTGTAACCTGCCACATTCTTCCTCACTGTCTACAACTCCTCCGACTTTCATATCATCCGCAAACTTGCTCACCCAACCTTCTAGCCCCTCCTCCAGGTCATTTATAAAAATGACAAACAGCAATGGTCCCAAAACAGATCCTTGCGGAACACCGCTAGTGACGGCACTCCAAGATGAACCTTTACCATCAACTACTACCCTCTGTCTTCTTCCAGCCAGCCAATTCCTAATCCAAACCTCCAACCCGCCCTCAATGCCATACCTCCGTATGTTTTGCAGTAGTCTACCATGGGGAACCTTATCAAACGCCTTACTAAAATCCATATACACCACATCTACCGCTTTTCCCTCGTCCACCTCCTTAGTCACCTTCTCAAAGAATTCAATAAAGTTTCTGAGGCACGACCTGCCCTTCACAAAACCATGCTGACTATCCTTGATCACATTATTCCTATCCAGATGTTCATAAATCCTATCCCTTACAATTCTCGCTAAGATTTTGCCCACAACAGAAGTGAGACTCACCGGCCTATAGTTACTAGGGTTATCCCTCCTCCCCTTCTTGAACAAGGGAACCACATTTGCTAGCCTCCAATCTTCTGGCACTACTCCTGTAGACAACGAGGACATAAAAATCAAGGCCAATGGCTCTGCAATCTCCTCCCTTGCTCCCCAGAGAATCCTAGGATAAATGCCATCAGGCCCAGGGGACTTATCTATTTTCACCCTTTCCAGAATTTCCAACACCTCTTCCCTACATACCTCAAAGCCATCCATTCTACTTAATTGTGACTCAGTATTCACATTGACAACAATGTCCTGTTCCTGATTGAATACTGACGAAAAGTATTCATTCAGTGTCTCCCCAATCTCTTCAGCCTCCACACGTAACTTCCCACTACTATCCTTGACTGGACCTATTCCTACCCTAGTCATTCTTTTATTCCTGACATACCTATAGAAAGCCTTAGGGTTTTCCCTAATCCTACCAACTAAGGACCTTTCATGTCCCCTCCTTGCTGCTCTTAGCTCTCTCTTCAGGTCCTTCCTGGCTACCTTATAACTCTCAATCGCCCCAATTGAACCTTCACGCCTCATCTTTACATAGGCTGCCCTCTTCCCTTTAACAAGGGATTCCAATTCCTTATTAAACCACGGCTCCCTCACACGACCCTTTACTCCCTGCCTGACGGGCACATACTTATCAAGGACACTCAATAGTTGCTCCTTGAACAAGCTCCACATATCAATTACACCCTTGCCTCGAAGCTTACTTTTCCAAGCCACACATCCTAAGTCATGCCTCACCGCATCATAATTTCCCTGCCCCCAGCTATAACTCTTGCCCTGTAGTGCACACTTATCCCTCTCCATCACTCCATCACTAATCCAAACTGCTAAATCACCCTCAATCCCATGCCTATGTATTTTCTCTAACAGCCTACCATGTGGAACCTTATCAAAGGCTTTACTGAAGTCCATGTGCACCATGTCAACTGCCCTACCCTCATCTACATGCTTGGTCACCTTCTCAAAAACTCTGAGGTTTGTGAGATACGACTGCCCTTGACGAAACCATGTTGACTATCTGAAATCAAATTGTTGACTGCTAGATGATAAATCTTATCTTTTATAATCCTTTCCAAAACCTTTCCTACAACAGATGGAAGGCTCACTGGTCTATAATTACCTGGGTCATCTCTGCTGCCCTTCTTGAACAAGGGCACAATATTTACAATCCTCCAGTCCTCAGGTACTAAACCTGTAGACAATGACCACTCAAATATCAAAGCCAAAGGCTCTGCTATCTCCTCCCTAGCTTCCCAGAGAATCCTCGGATAAATCCCATCCAGCCCAGGGGACTTGTCTACTTTCACTCCTTCTTAGAATTGATAACACCTGTTCATAACTAACCTTGATCTTTTCCGGTCTAATATCTCGCACCTCATTCTTCTCCTCTATAATATTCTCCTTTTCCTGAGTGAAAACCGATGAGAAATGTTCATTTAGCACCTCTCCGATCTCCACAGGGTCCACACACAACTTCCCACTTCTGTTTTTGACTGGCCCTATTCCTACCCTAGTCATCCTTTTATTCCTCACATTCCTATAGAAAGCTTTCGGGTTCTCCTCTATTCTATTTGCTAAAGACTGCTCGTGTCCTCTCCTTTCTTAACTCTCTCTTTAATTCCTTCTTCGCTAATCTGTAACTCTCCATCGCCTCTGAACCATCTTGCCTCATCAACACACAAGTCTCCTCCTTCCACTTAACAAGAAATTCAATTTCTTTAGTAAACCACAGTTTCCTTACCTTATCACTTCCTCCCTGCCTGACAGGGACATACCTATCAAGGACACGCAATATCTGTTCCTTAAACTAGCTCCACATTTCGATTGTCCCCATCCCCTGCATTTTGCTACCCCATTCTATGCATCCTAATTCTTGCCTAATCGCATTATAATTGCTCTTCCCCCATCTATAACTCTTGCGCTGTGGCATGTACCTATCCATTTCCATCGATAAACTAAACGTAACTGAATTATGGTCACTGTCTCCAAAGTGCTCACCTACCACTAAATCAAACACCTGGCCTGGTTCATTACCCAGCACCAGACCCAGTGTGGCCTCCCCTCTTGTCGGCCCTTCGACATACTGTGTCAGGAAACCCTCCTGTACACATTGGACAAAAACTGATCCATTCGATATACTAGAGTTATAACATTTCCAGTCAATGTTGGGGAAGTTAAAGTCCCCCATAATGACCATCCTGTTCCTGTCACTCTGACCCAGAATCATTTTGTTAATCCTCTCTTCCACCTCCCTGGAACTCTGCAGAGGCCTATAAAAAAACTCCAAGCAGTGTGACCTCTCCTCTCCTGATTCTAACCTCAGCCCACACTACCTCACTAGACGAGTCCTCGTCAAAAGTTCTCACAGCCAACGTTATACCATCCTTGACTAACAAGGGCACGCATCCCCTCTTTTACCACCTTGTCCGTTTTTAATGAAAGGTCTAAACCCTGGAACCTACAACATCCATTCCTCACCCTGCTCTATCCATGTCTCCGAAATGGCCACAACATCAAAGTCCCAGGTACCTATCCATGCTGCAAGCTCACCCACCTTATTCTGGATACTTCTGGCGTTGAAGTAGACACACTTCAAACCAGCTTGCTGTTTGCCAGCACATTCCTGTGACTGTGAAATCCTGTCCGTGCCCTTCCTACTGTCAATCCTCCTGTGCACTGCAACTACACCTCCGGTTCCCATCCCCTTGCTGAGCTCGTTTAAACCCACCCGAACCATCCAGGAAATTATTTGGCAGCCTTGTGTGCGATATCTAATTGAAGGCCTTCTGGAAATCCAAATACAGAGGAACCTCGATTATCCAAAGTTCTCCAAACTCTGGATTATTCGAACAAGATTGCAAGGTCCTTGGCTAAACTGTGTTATCTGAGCTCTTGATTATCCAATCAAAATACTCCCTGCCGTGTCGTTCAGATAATTGCAGTTCCTGTAGATCACACCCACCGGCTCTCCTGGGTCTAACCTACTTGTTACCTCCTCAAAGAATTCTAACAGATTAATCAGACACTACCTCCTCATCTTTGTTCTGTGTGTGTCATTCCTGACTCTGAGATTATGCCTGTCTGGTCTTTGACTCTCCCACAGAAGACAATAATTCCTGCTCACCTCCCCTATCACGTCCCTACTCTGAATCCTGTCTGTTTTAATCAGCTTACTGCTTATTCTTCTAAGTCCCAATGAGGACAGGGTCCAACAACACGACCTCTCTTCACAAGATCGTCTGCCCAGACCTTGCATCAACCAAGTGAACCTGCTCTGGTTTACCTCCAATGCCAGTGTATCTTTCAAAGATCCAATAACATTGCAGCCTTTGGACCACCAAGACTGTGCCAACATATGATGTCTTTCCAAGCTAAAAACCTTTAACAGCCTTACGATCCACATCCCTCTATTCCCTGGCTGTTCCCTGGTATTGTATCCATCTCCATCTCCTCCTCTGGCACTTAACCACCCTGTGTGTAAAACACCTACCTCTCATATCTCCTTTAAACTTTACCCCTTCCACCTTTACCTGTGTCCTCTGGTAAGTGACATTTCTAGTCTGGGCAAAAGACTCGGCCTATCCATTCTATCTATGCCTCTCACTACTTCGTAAACGTCTGTCGTCGGCCGTCATCCTCCAATGTTCCAATGAAGACAAACCAAGTTGTCCTCAGTAGACAAGTCCTTGTCAAGAGTTCCCTCAGCCACCGTTATACCATGCTGTGGTTCTGTTCGCCGAGCTGGAAGTTTTTGTTGCAGACGTTTCGTCCCCTGTCTAGGTGACATCCTCAGTGCTTGGGAGCCTCCTGTGAAGCGCTTCTGTGGTGTTTCCTCCGGCATTTATAGTGGCCTGTCCCTGCCGCTTCCGGTTGTCGGTTTCAGCTGTCCACTGTAGTGGCCGGTATATTGGGTCCAGGTCTATGTGTTTGTTGATGGAGTTTGTGGATGAGTGCCATGCTTCTAGGAATTCCCTGGCTGTTCTTTGTTTGGCTTGCCCTATAATGGTGGTGTTGTCCCAGTCAAATTCATGTTGCTTGTCGTCTGCGTGTGTGGCTACTAAGGATAGCTGGTCGTGTCGTTTCGTGGCTAGTTGATGTTCGTGGATGCGGATCGTTAGCTGTCTTCCTGTTTGTCCTATATCGTGTTTTGTGCAGTCCTTGCATGGTATTTTGTACACTACATTAGTTTTGCTCATGTTGGGTATCGGGTCCTTCGTTCTGGTGAGTTGTTGTCTGAGGGTGGCTGTTGGTTTGTGTGCTGTTATGAGTCCTAGTGGTCGCAGTAGTCTGGCTGTCATTTCAGAGATGTTCTTGATGTATGGTAGTGTGGCTAGTCCTTTGGGTTGCGGCATGTCCTCGTTCCGTTGTCTTTCCCTTAGGCATCTGTTGATGAAATTGCGCGGATATCCGTTTTTGGCGAATACCTTGTACAGGTGTTCCTCTTCCTCTTTTTGCAGTTCTGGTGTACTGCAGTGTGTTGTGGTCCTTTTGAATAGTGTCCTGATGCAACTGCGTTTGTGTGTGTTGGGGTGGTTACTTTCATAGTTCAGGACTTGGTCTGTGTGTGTGGCTTTCCTGTATACCCTTGTAGTGAATTCTCCATTCGGTGTTCTCTGTACCATCACGTCTAGGAATGGGAGTTGGCTATCCTTTTCTTGTTCTCTCGTGAATCGGATTCCTGTGAGTGTGGCGTTGATGATCCGGTGTGTTTTCTCTATTTCCGTGTTTTTAATGATTACAAACGTGTCATCGACATATCTGACCCAGAGTTTGGGTTGAATTTGTGGTAGGACTGTTTGTTCTAACCTTTGCATAACTGCCTCTGCTATGAGTCCCGAGATCGGTGATCCCATGGGTGTTCCGTTCATTTGTTTGTATATCTGGTTGTTGAATGTGAAGTGTGTTGTGAGGCACAAGTCCAGTAGTTTAAGTATGCCGTCTTTGTTGATGGACCCGATACCCAGCATGAGCAAAACCAATGTAGTGTACAAAATACCATGCAAGGACTGCACAAAACACTATATAGGACAAACAGGAAGACAGCTAACAATCCGCATCCATGAACACCATCTAGCCACGAAACGACACAACCAGCTATCCTTAGTAGCCACACACGCAGACGACAAGCAACATGAATTTGACTGGGACAACACTACCATTATAGGGCAAGCGAAACAAAGAACAGCCAGGGAATTCCTAGAAGCATGGCACTCATCCACAAACTCCATCAACAAACACATCGACCTGGATCCAATATACCAACCACTACAGCGGACAGCTGAAACTGACAACCGGAAGCGGCAGGGACAGGCCACTATAAACACCGGAGGAAACATCAAAGAAGCGCTTCACTGAGGATGTCACCTAGACAGGGGACGAAACGTTTGCAACACAAATTCCCAGCTCGGCGAACAGAACCACAACAACGAGCACCCGAGCTACAAATCTTCTCACAAACTTTGAACCATTATACCATCCTTGAGAGAGGTTGAGTGAGCTCGGGCCTTTCACACTGGAGAGAAGGAGGAAGAGAGGTGACCTGATCGAGGTGTACAAGGTAATGAGAAGCATAGACACAGTAGATGGCCAGAGACTTTTCCCCAGGGCAGAAATGGCTGTCACGAGGGGTCATAGTTTTAAGGTGATTGGAGGAAGGTTTAGGGGAGATGTCAGAGGTAGGTTCCTTACACAGAGAGCGGTGGGTGTGTGGAATGCACTGCCAGTGGTGGGAGTAGAGTCAGAGACATTAGAGTCATTTAAGCGACTGCTGGATAAGCACATGGATGGCGATAAATTGAGGGGTGTGTAGGTTAGGGTGATCTTAGATTAAGATAAATGCTCAGCACAACATCGTGGGCCGAAGGGTCTGAACTGTGCTGTACTGCTCTATGCTGTGTGTTCTTTGTTGTTCAATATCTCCTCATAGCTAATACCCTCCAAACCAGGCAACATCCTGGTAAATATCTCTGTACCCTCTCCAAAGCTTCCACATCTTTCTGGTAGTCGGGCACCCAGAACTGCACACAATATTCCAAATATGGCTTCAATGAAGTTCTGTACAGCTACAACATGAGTAGCCAATTTTTATAATGTATGCCCAAACCAATGAAGGTAAGCATGCAATAGTGTTAAGGGTTTAGATGGAGAGGAGTTTGTTAAGTATGTACAAGACAATTTTCTGATTCAGTATGTGGATGTACCTACTAGAGATGGTGCAAAACCTGACCTACTCTTGGGAAATAAGGCAGGGCTGGTGACTGAGGTGTCAGTGGGGGAGCACTTTGGGGCCAGCGACCATAATTCTATTCGTTTTAAAATAATGATGGAAAAGGATAGACCAGATCCAGAAGTTGAAATTCTAAATTGGAGAAAGGCCAATTTTGACGGAATTAGGCAAGAACTTTCAAAAGATGATTGGAGAAAGATGTTCACAGGTAAAGGGACGGCTGGAAAATGGGAAGCCTTCAGAAATGAGATAACAAGAATCCAGAGAAAGTATATTCCTGTCAGGGTGAAGGGAAAGGCTGGTCGGTATAGGGAATGCTGGATGACTAAAGAAATTGAGGGTTTAGTTAAGAAAAAGAAGGAAGCATATGTCAGGTATAGACAGGAGAGATCGAGGGAATCCTTAGAAGAGTGTAGAGGCAGTAGAAGTATACTTAGGAGCGAATTCAAGAGGGTAAAAAGGGGACATGAGATAGCTTTGGCAAATAGAGTTAAGGAGAATCCAAAGGGTTTTTACAAATACATTAAGGACAAAAGGGTAACTTGGAAGAGAATACAGCCCCTCAAAGATCAGCAAGGCGGCCTTTGTGTGGAGCCGCAGAAAATGGGGGAGATACTAGATGAATATTTTGCATCAGTATTTACTGTGGAAAAGATTATGGAAGATATAGACTGTTGGGAAATAGATGGTGACCTCTTGCAAAATGTCCAGATTACAGAGGAGGAACTGCTGGATGCCTTGAAATGGTTAAAGGTGGATAAATCCCCAGGACCTGATCAGGTGTACCTGAGAACTCTGTGGGAAGCTAGGGAAGTGATTACTGGGCCTCTTGCTGAGATATTTGTATCATCGATAGTCACAGGTGAGATGCCGGAAGACTGGAGATTGGCAAACGTAGTGCCACTGTTTAAGAAGGGCGGTAAAGACAAGCCAGGGAACTATAGACCAGTGAGCCTGACCTCGGTGGTGGGAAAGTTGTTGGAGGGAATCCTGAGGGACAGGATGTACATGTATTTGGAAAGGCAAGGACTGACTAGGGATAGTCAACATGTCTTTGTGTGTGGGAAATCATGTCTCACAAACTTTATTGAGTTTTTTGAAGAAGTAACAAAGAAGATTGATGAGGGCAGAGCAGTAGATGTGATCTATATGGACTTCAGTAAAGCGTTCGACAAGGTTCTCCATTGTAGACTGATTAGCAAGGTTAGATCTCATGGAATACAGGGAGAACTAGCCACTTGGATACAGAACTGGCTCAAAGGTAGAAGACAGAGGGTGGTGGTAGAGGGTTGGTTTTCAGACTGGAGGCCTGTGACCAGTGGAGTGCCACAAGGATCGGTGCTGGGTCCACCACTTTTTGTCATTTATATAAATAATTTGGATACGAGCATTAGAGGTACAGTTAGTAAGTTTGCAAATGACACCAAAATTGGAGGTGTAGTGGACAGCGAAGAGGGTTACCTCAGATTACAACAGGATCTGGACCAGATGGGCTAATGGGCTGAGAAGTGGCAGATGGAGTTTAATTCAGATAAATGTGAGGTGCTGCATTTTGGGAAAGCAAATCTTAGCAGGACTTATACACTTAATGGTAAGGTCCTAGGGAGTGTTGCTGAACAAAGAGACCTTGGAGTGTAGGTTCATAGCTCCTTGAAAGTGGAGTCGCAGGTGGATAGGATAGTGAAGAAGGCATTTGGTATGCTTTCCTTTATTGGTCAGAGTATTGAGTACAGGACATGTTGCGGCTGTACAGGACATTGGTTAGGCCATTGTTGGAATATTGCGTGCAATTCTGGTCTCCATCCTATCGGAAAGATGTTGTGAAACTTGAAAAGGTTCAGAAAAGATTTACAAGGATGTTGCCAGGGTTGGAGGATTTGAGCTACAGGGAGACACTGAACAGGCTGGGGCTGTTTTCCCTGGAGCGTCGGAGGCTCAGGAGTGACCTTACAGTGGTTTATAAAATTATGAGGGGCATGGATAGGATAAATAGATAAAGTCCTTTCCCTGGGGTTGGGGAGTCCAGAACTAGAGGGCACAGGTTTTAGGTGAGAGGGGAAAGATATAAAAGAGACCTAAGGGGCAAGGTTTCACACAGAGGGTGGTACGTGTATCGAACGAGCTGCCAGAGGAAGTGGTGGAGGCTGGTACAATTGCAACATATAAGAGGCATTTGGATGGGTATATGAATAGGAAGAGTTTGGAGGGATATGGGCCGGGTGCTGGGAGGTGGGACTAGATTGGGTTGGGATAGCTGGTCGGCATGGACGGGTTGGATCGAAGGGTCTGTTTCCATGCTGTACATCCCTATGACTCTGTATGTCCTCCAGACCACCTTATCCTCGTGTGATGCTCCTTTAGGGAACTGTGGGACCTGGATGCCCAGCTCCTCCTGTATGTTGCTGCTAAGGGACCTGCCATTTACTGTATACTTCCATCCTACATGAGAACTTCCAAAAAGCATCTCCTCTAATTTGTTCGTATTAAACTCCATCTGCCATTGATCCACCCAAATCCCCAGTCTATCTATATACTGCTGTATCCCAGTGAGAGTCAGTGTGTGTGGGACTGTCCCCCAGTGAGAGTCAGTGTGTTTGGGAATGTACCCCAGTGAGAGTCAGTGTGTTTGGGACTGTACCCCAGTGAGAGTTAGTGTGTGCGACGGACTGAACCCCAGTGAGAGTCAGTGTGTGTGGGACTGTCCCCCAGTGAGGGTCAGTGTGTTTGGGACTGTACCCCAGTGAGAGTTAGTGTGTGCGACGGACTGAACCCCAGTGAGAGTCAGTGTGTGTGGGACTGTACCCCTGTGAGGGTCAGTGTGTGTGGGACTGTACCACAGTGAGAGTCAGTGTGTGGGGGACTTTACCTCAGTGAGAGTCAGTGTGTGTGGGACTGTACCCCGGTGAGAGTCAGTGTGTGTGGAACTGTCCCTCAGTGAGAGTCAGTGTGTGTGGGACTGTCCCCCAGGGAGAGTCAGTGTGTGTGTGGGTCTGTACCCCAGTGAGAGTCAGTGTGTGTGGGACTGTCCCCCAGTGAGAGTCAGTGTGTGTGGAACTGTCCCTTAGTGAGAGTCAGTGTGTGAGGGACTGTACCCCAGTGAGAGTCAGTGTGTGTGTGGGACTGTACCCAGTGAGAGTCAGTGTGTGTGGGACTGTACCCCAGTGAGAGTCAGTGTGATTGGGACTGTACCCAAGTGAGAGTCAGTGTGTGTGTGGGTCTGTACCCCAGTGAGAGTCAGTGTGTGTGGGACTGTCCCCCAGTGAGAGTCAGTGTGTGTGGAACTGTCCCTTAGTGAGAGTCAGTGTGTGTGGGACTGTACCCCAGTGAGAGTCAGTGTGTGTGGGACTGTACCCCAGTGAGAGTCAGTGTGTGAGGGACTGTACCCCAGTGAGAGTCAGTGTGTGTGTGGGACTGTACCCCAGTGAGAGTCAGTGTGTGTGGGACTGTGCTCCAGTGAGAGTCAGTGTGTGTGGGACTGTCCCCCAGGGAGAGTCAGTGTGTGTGGGACTGTACCCCAGTGAGAGTCAGTGTGTGTGGGACTGTACCCCAGTGAGGGTCAGTGTGTGTGGGACTGTAGCCCAGTGAGAGTCAGTGTGTGTGGGACTGTACCCCCGTGAGGGTCAGTGTGTGTGTGACTGTCCCCCAGTGAGAGTCAGTGTGTGTGGGACTGTCCCCCAGTGAGAGTCAGTGTGTGTGGGACTGTACCCCAGTGAGAGTCAGTGTGTGTGGGTCTGTCCCCCAGTGAGGGTCAGTGTGTGTGGGATTGTACCCAGTGAGAGTCAGTGTGTGTGGGACTGTACCCCAGTGAGAGTCAGTGTGTGTGGGAGTGTACCCAGTGAGAGTCAGTGTGTGTGAGAGACTGTCCCCCAGTGAGAGTCAGTGTGTGTGTGGGACTGTACCCCAGTGAGAGACAGTGTGTGAGGGACTGTACTCCAGTGAGAGTCAGTGTGTGTGGGAGTGTACCCAGTGAGAGTCAGTGTGTGTGGGACTGTACCCCAGTGAGAGTCAGTGTGTGGGGGACTGTAACCCAGTGAGGGTCAGTGTTTGAGGGACTGTACCCCAGTGAGGGTCAGTGTGTGTGGGACTGTACCCCAGTGAGGGTCAGTGTGTGTGGGACTGTCCCCCAGTGAGATGCAGTGTGTGTGGGACTCTACCCCAGTAAGAGTCAGTGTGTGTGGGACTGTACCCCAGTGAGAGTCAGTGTGTGTGGGACTGTACCCCAGTGAGGGTCAGTGTGTGTGGGACTGTCCCCCAGTGAGATGCAGTGTGTGTGGGACTCTACCCCAGTAAGAGTCAGTGTGTGTGCGTCTGTACCCCAGTGAGAGTCTGTGTGTGTGATTGTACCCCAGAGAGAGTCAGTGTGTGTGTGAAAGTACCCCATTGAGGGTCAGTGTGTGTGGGACTGTCCCCCAGTGAGAGTCAGTGTGTGTGTGTGAGACTGTCCCCCAGTGAGAGTCAGTGTGTGTGGGACTGTACCCCAGTGAGAGTCAATGTGTGCGTGTGGGACTGTACCCCCGTGAGAGTCAGTGTGTGTGGGACTGTAGCCCAGTGAGAGTCAGTGGATATGGGACTGTACCCCAGTGAGAGTCTGTGTGTGTGTGGGACTGTACCCCAGTGAGGGTCAATGTGTGTGTGTGACTGTACCCCAGTGAGGGTCACAGTGTGTGGGATTGTACCCCAGTGAGGGTCACAGTGTGTACGACTGTACCCAGGTGAGAGACAGTGTGTGTGGGACTGTCCACCAGTGAGAGTCAGTGTGTGAGGGACTGTACCCCAGTGAGGGTCAGTGTGTGTGGGACTGTACCCCAGTGAGAGTCAGTGTGTGTGGGACTGTACCTCAGCGAGAGTCAGTGTGTGAGGGACTGTACCCCAGTGAGAGTCAGTGTGTGTGGGACTGTACCCCAGTGAGACTCAATGTGGGCGTGTGGGACTGTACCCCCGTGAGAGTCAGTGTGTGTGGGACTGTAGCCCAGTGAGAGTCAGTGGATATGGGACTGTACCCCAGTGAGAGTCAGTGTGTGTGTGGGACTGTACCCCAGTGAGGGTCAATGTGTGTGTGTGACTGTACCCCAGTGAGGGTCACAGTGTGTGGGACTGTACCCCAGTGAGGGTCACAGTGTGTGGGACTGTACCCAGGTGAGAGACAGTGTGTGTGGGACTGTACCCCCGTGAGGGTCAGTGTGTGTGGGACTGTAACCCAGTGAGAGACAGTGTGTGTGGGACTGTACCCCCGTGAGAGACAGTGTGTGTGGGACTGTCCCCCAGTGAGAGTCAGTGTGTGTGGGACTGTCCCCCAGTGATAGTCAGCGTATGTGGGACTGTACCCCAGTGAGGGTCATTGTGTGTGGGACTGTACCCCAGCGAGAGTCAGTGTGTGAGGGACTGTACCCCAGTGAGAGTCAGTGTGTGTGGGACTGTACCCCTGTGAGGGTCAGTGTGTGTGGGACTGTACCACAGTGAGAGTCAGTGTGTGGGGGACTTTACCTCAGTGAGAGTCAGTGTATGTGGGACTGTACCCCAGTGAGAGTCAATATGTGTGCGACTGTACCCCGGTGAGAGTCAGTGTGTGTGGAACTGTCCCTCAGTGAGAGTCAGTGTGTGTGGGACTGTACCCCAGTGAGAGTCAGTGTGTGTGGGACTGTACCCCTGTGAGGGTCAGTGTGTGTGGGACTGTACCACAGTGAGAGTCAGTGTGTGGGGGACTTTACCTCAGTGAGAGTCAGTGTGTGTGGGACTGTACCCCGGTGAGAGTCAGTGTGTGTGGAACTGTCCCTCAGTGAGAGTCAGTGTGTGTGGGACTGTCCCCCAGTGAGAGTCAGTGTGTGTGGGACTGTCTCCCAGTGATAGTCAGCGTATGTGGGACTGTACCCCAGTGAGGGTCAGTGTGTGTGGGACTGTACCCCAGCGAGAGTCAGTGTGTGAGGGACTGTACCCCAGTGAGAGTCAGTGTGTGTGGGACTGTCCCCCAGTGAGGGTCAGTGTGTGTGGGACTGTACCACAGTGAGAGTCAGTGTGTGGGGGACTTTACCTCAGTGAGAGTCAGTGTGTGTGGGACTGTACCCCGGTGAGAGTCAGTGTGTGTGGAACTGTCCCTCAGTGAGAGTCAGTGTGTGTGGGACTGTCCCCCAGGGAGAGTCAGTGTGTGTGTGGGTCTGTACCCCAGTGAGAGTCAGTGTGTGTGGGACTGTCCCCCAGTGAGAGTCAGTGTGTGTGGAACTGTCCCTTAGTGAGAGTCAGTGTGTGAGGGACTGTACCCCAGTGAGAGTCAGTGTGTGTGTGGGACTGTACCCAGTGAGAGTCAGTGTGTGTGGGACTGTACCCCAGTGAGAGTCAGTGTGATTGGGACTGTACCCAAGTGAGAGTCAGTGTGTGTGTGGGTCTGTACCCCAGTGAGAGTCAGTGTGTGTGGGACTGTCCCCCAGTGAGAGTCAGTGTGTGTGGAACTGTCCCTTAGTGAGAGTCAGTGTGTGTGGGACTGTACCCCAGTGAGAGTCAGTGTGTGTGGGACTGTACCCCAGTGAGAGTCAGTGTGTGAGGGACTGTACCCCAGTGAGAGTCAGTGTGTGTGTGGGACTGTACCCCAGTGAGAGTCAGTGTGTGTGGGACTGTGCTCCAGTGAGAGTCAGTGTGTGTGGGACTGTCCCCCAGGGAGAGTCAGTGTGTGTGGGACTGTACCCCAGTGAGAGTCAGTGTGTGTGGGACTGTACCCCAGTGAGGGTCAGTGTGTGTGGGACTGTAGCCCAGTGAGAGTCAGTGTGTGTGGGACTGTACCCCCGTGAGGGTCAGTGTGTGTGTGACTGTCCCCCAGTGAGAGTCAGTGTGTGTGGGACTGTACCCCAGTGAGGGTCAGTGTGTGTGGGACTGTACCCCAGCGAGAGTCAGTGTGTGAGGGACTGTACCCCAGTGAGAGTCAGTGTGTGTGGGACTGTACCCCTGTGAGGGTCAGTGTGTGTGGGACTGTACCACAGTGAGAGTCAGTGTGTGGGGGACTTTACCTCAGTGAGAGTCAGTGTGTGTGGGACTGTACCCCGGTGAGAGTCAGTGTGTGTGGAACTGTCCCTCAGTGAGAGTCAGTGTGTGTGGGACTGTCCCCCAGGGAGAGTCAGTGTGTGTGTGGGTCTGTACCCCAGTGAGAGTCAGTGTGTGTGGGACTGTCCCCCAGTGAGAGTCAGTGTGTGTGGAACTGTCCCTTAGTGAGAGTCAGTGTGTGAGGGACTGTACCCCAGTGAGAGTCAGTGTGTGTGTGGGACTGTACCCAGTGAGAGTCAGTGTGTGTGGGACTGTACCCCAGTGAGAGTCAGTGTGATTGGGACTGTACCCAAGTGAGAGTCAGTGTGTGTGTGGGTCTGTACCCCAGTGAGAGTCAGTGTGTGTGGGACTGTCCCCCAGTGAGAGTCAGTGTGTGTGGAACTGTCCCTTAGTGAGAGTCAGTGTGTGTGGGACTGTACCCCAGTGAGAGTCAGTGTGTGTGGGACTGTACCCCAGTGAGAGTCAGTGTGTGAGGGACTGTACCCCAGTGAGAGTCAGTGTGTGTGTGGGACTGTACCCCAGTGAGAGTCAGTGTGTGTGGGACTGTGCTCCAGTGAGAGTCAGTGTGTGTGGGACTGTCCCCCAGGGAGAGTCAGTGTGTGTGGGACTGTACCCCAGTGAGAGACAGTGTGTGAGGGACTGTACTCCAGTGAGAGTCAGTGTGTGTGGGAGTGTACCCAGTGAGAGTCAGTGTGTGTGGGACTGTACCCCAGTGAGAGTCAGTGTGTGGGGGACTGTAACCCAGTGAGGGTCAGTGTTTGAGGGACTGTACCCCAGTGAGGGTCAGTGTGTGTGGGACTGTACCCCAGTGAGAGTCAGTGTGTGTGGGACTGTCCCCCAGTGAGAGTCAGTGTGTGTGGGACTGTACCCCAGTGAGAGTCAGTGTGTGTGGGTCTGTCCCCCAGTGAGGGTCAGTGTGTGTGGGATTGTACCCAGTGAGAGTCAGTGTGTGTGGGACTGTACCCCAGTGAGAGTCAGTGTGTGTGGGAGTGTACCCAGTGAGAGTCAGTGTGTGTGAGAGACTGTCCCCCAGTGAGAGTCAGTGTGTGTGTGGGACTGTACCCCAGTGAGAGACAGTGTGTGAGGGACTGTACTCCAGTGAGAGTCAGTGTGTGTGGGAGTGTACCCAGTGAGAGTCAGTGTGTGTGGGACTGTACCCCAGTGAGAGTCAGTGTGTGGGGGACTGTAACCCAGTGAGGGTCAGTGTTTGAGGGACTGTACCCCAGTGAGGGTCAGTGTGTGTGGGACTGTACCCCAGTGAGGGTCAGTGTGTGTGGGACTGTCCCCCAGTGAGATGCAGTGTGTGTGGGACTCTACCCCAGTAAGAGTCAGTGTGTGTGGGACTGTACCCCAGTGAGAGTCAGTGTGTGTGGGACTGTACCCCAGTGAGGGTCAGTGTGTGTGGGACTGTCCCCCAGTGAGATGCAGTGTGTGTGGGACTCTACCCCAGTAAGAGTCAGTGTGTGTGCGTCTGTACCCCAGTGAGAGTCTGTGTGTGTGATTGTACCCCAGAGAGAGTCAGTGTGTGTGTGAAAGTACCCCATTGAGGGTCAGTGTGTGTGGGACTGTCCCCCAGTGAGAGTCAGTGTGTGTGTGTGAGACTGTCCCCCAGTGAGAGTCAGTGTGTGTGGGACTGTACCCCAGTGAGAGTCAATGTGTGCGTGTGGGACTGTACCCCCGTGAGAGTCAGTGTGTGTGGGACTGTAGCCCAGTGAGAGTCAGTGGATATGGGACTGTACCCCAGTGAGAGTCTGTGTGTGTGTGGGACTGTACCCCAGTGAGGGTCAATGTGTGTGTGTGACTGTACCCCAGTGAGGGTCACAGTGTGTGGGATTGTACCCCAGTGAGGGTCACAGTGTGTACGACTGTACCCAGGTGAGAGACAGTGTGTGTGGGACTGTCCACCAGTGAGAGTCAGTGTGTGAGGGACTGTACCCCAGTGAGGGTCAGTGTGTGTGGGACTGTACCCCAGTGAGAGTCAGTGTGTGTGGGACTGTACCTCAGCGAGAGTCAGTGTGTGAGGGACTGTACCCCAGTGAGAGTCAGTGTGTGTGGGACTGTACCCCAGTGAGACTCAATGTGGGCGTGTGGGACTGTACCCCCGTGAGAGTCAGTGTGTGTGGGACTGTAGCCCAGTGAGAGTCAGTGGATATGGGACTGTACCCCAGTGAGAGTCAGTGTGTGTGTGGGACTGTACCCCAGTGAGGGTCAATGTGTGTGTGTGACTGTACCCCAGTGAGGGTCACAGTGTGTGGGACTGTACCCCAGTGAGGGTCACAGTGTGTGGGACTGTACCCAGGTGAGAGACAGTGTGTGTGGGACTGTACCCCCGTGAGGGTCAGTGTGTGTGGGACTGTAACCCAGTGAGAGACAGTGTGTGTGGGACTGTACCCCCGTGAGAGACAGTGTGTGTGGGACTGTCCCCCAGTGAGAGTCAGTGTGTGTGGGACTGTCCCCCAGTGATAGTCAGCGTATGTGGGACTGTACCCCAGTGAGGGTCATTGTGTGTGGGACTGTACCCCAGCGAGAGTCAGTGTGTGAGGGACTGTACCCCAGTGAGAGTCAGTGTGTGTGGGACTGTACCCCTGTGAGGGTCAGTGTGTGTGGGACTGTACCACAGTGAGAGTCAGTGTGTGGGGGACTTTACCTCAGTGAGAGTCAGTGTATGTGGGACTGTACCCCAGTGAGAGTCAATATGTGTGCGACTGTACCCCGGTGAGAGTCAGTGTGTGTGGAACTGTCCCTCAGTGAGAGTCAGTGTGTGTGGGACTGTACCCCAGTGAGAGTCAGTGTGTGTGGGACTGTACCCCTGTGAGGGTCAGTGTGTGTGGGACTGTACCACAGTGAGAGTCAGTGTGTGGGGGACTTTACCTCAGTGAGAGTCAGTGTGTGTGGGACTGTACCCCGGTGAGAGTCAGTGTGTGTGGAACTGTCCCTCAGTGAGAGTCAGTGTGTGTGGGACTGTCCCCCAGTGAGAGTCAGTGTGTGTGGGACTGTCCCCCAGTGATAGTCAGCGTATGTGGGACTGTACCCCAGTGAGGGTCAGTGTGTGTGGGACTGTACCCCAGCGAGAGTCAGTGTGTGAGGGACTGTACCCCAGTGAGAGTCAGTGTGTGTGGGACTGTACCCCTGTGAGGGTCAGTGTGTGTGGGACTGTACCACAGTGAGAGTCAGTGTGTGGGGGACTTTACCTCAGTGAGAGTCAGTGTGTGTGGGACTGTACCCCGGTGAGAGTCAGTGTGTGTGGAACTGTCCCTCAGTGAGAGTCAGTGTGTGTGGGACTGTCCCCCAGGGAGAGTCAGTGTGTGTGTGGGTCTGTACCCCAGTGAGAGTCAGTGTGTGTGGGACTGTCCCCCAGTGAGAGTCAGTGTGTGTGGAACTGTCCCTTAGTGAGAGTCAGTGTGTGAGGGACTGTACCCCAGTGAGAGTCAGTGTGTGTGTGGGACTGTACCCAGTGAGAGTCAGTGTGTGTGGGACTGTACCCCAGTGAGAGTCAGTGTGATTGGGACTGTACCCAAGTGAGAGTCAGTGTGTGTGTGGGTCTGTACCCCAGTGAGAGTCAGTGTGTGTGGGACTGTCCCCCAGTGAGAGTCAGTGTGTGTGGAACTGTCCCTTAGTGAGAGTCAGTGTGTGTGGGACTGTACCCCAGTGAGAGTCAGTGTGTGTGGGACTGTACCCCAGTGAGAGTCAGTGTGTGAGGGACTGTACCCCAGTGAGAGTCAGTGTGTGTGTGGGACTGTACCCCAGTGAGAGTCAGTGTGTGTGGGACTGTGCTCCAGTGAGAGTCAGTGTGTGTGGGACTGTCCCCCAGGGAGAGTCAGTGTGTGTGGGACTGTACCCCAGTGAGAGTCAGTGTGTGTGGGACTGTACCCCAGTGAGGGTCAGTGTGTGTGGGACTGTAGCCCAGTGAGAGTCAGTGTGTGTGGGACTGTACCCCCGTGAGGGTCAGTGTGTGTGTGACTGTCCCCCAGTGAGAGTCAGTGTGTGTGGGACTGTCCCCCAGTGAGGGTCAGTGTGTGTGGGACTGTCCCCCAGTGAGAGTCAGTGTGTGTGGGACTGTCCCCCAGTGAGGGTCAGTGTGTGTGGGATTGTACCCAGTGAGAGTCAGTGTGTGTGGGACTGTACCCCAGTGAGAGTCAGTGTGTGTGGGAGTGTACCCAGTGAGAGTCAGTGTGTGTGAGAGACTGTCCCCCAGTGAGAGTCAGTGTGTGTGTGGGACTGTACTCCAGTGAGAGTCAGTGTGTGTGGGAGTGTACCCAGTGAGAGTCAGTGTGTGTGGGACTGATCCACATGGGAGTTAGTGTGTGTGGGACTGTACCCCAGTGAGAGTCAGTGTGTGGGGGACTGTACCCCAGTGAGAGTCAGTGTGTGTGGGACTAAACCACATGGGAGTTAGTGTGTGTGGGACTGTACCCCAGTGAGAGTCAGTGTGTGTGGGAGTGTACCCCAATGAGAGTCAGTGTGTGTGGGACTGTACCCCAGTGAGAGTCAGTGTCTGTGGGACTGTACCCCAGTGAGGGTCACAGTGTGTGGGACTGTACCCCAGTGAGAGTCAGTGTGTGTGGGACTGTACCCCCGTGAGGATCAGTGTTTGATGCACTGTACCCCAGTGATGGTCAGTGTGTGTGCGACTGTCCCCCAGTGAGAGTCAGTGAATGTGGGACTGTACCCCAGTGAAAGTCAATGTGTGTGTTGGACTGTACCCCCGTGAGGTTCAGTGAGTGTGAAGGACTGTAATCCAGTGAGGGTCAGTGTGTGTGGAACTGTACCCCAGTGAGGGTCAGTGTGTGGGGGACTGTCCCGCAGTGAGAGTCAGTGTGTGTGGGACTGTACCCCAGTGAGGGTCTGTGCGTGTGGGACTGTACCCCAGTGAGGGTCAGTGTGTTTATGAGGGACTGTCCCCCAGTGAGAGTCAGTGTGTGTGGGACTGTACCCCAGTGAGGGTCACATTGTGTGGGACTGTACCCCTGTAAGAGTCAGTGTGTGTGGGACTGTACCCCAGTGAGGGTCAGTGTTTGATGCACTGTACCCCAGTGAGGGTTAGTGTGTGTGGGACTGTACCCCAGTGAGGGTCAGTGAGTTTCTGTGGGACTGTACCCCAGTGAGGGTCAGTGTGTGTTGGACTGTAGCCCAGTGAGAGTCAGTGTGTGTGTGACTGTACCCCAATGAGAGTCAGTGGATGTGGAACTGTACCACAGTGAAAGTCAATGTGTATGTTGGACTGTACCCCAGTGAGGTTCAGTGTGTGTGGGACTGTAGCCCAGTGAGGGTCAGTGTGTGGGGGACTGTCCCACAGTGAGAGTCAGTGAGTGTGTGTGGGACTGTACCCCAGTGAGGGTCAGTGTGTGTGGGACTGTACCCCAGTGAGAGTCAGTGTATGTGGGACTGTAACCCAGTGAGGGTCAGTGTTTGAGGGACTGTACCCCAGTGAGGGTCAGTGTGTGTGGGACTGTACCCCAGTGAGGGTCAGTGTGTGTGGGACTGTCCCCCAGTGAGATGCAGTGTGTGTGGGACTCTACCCCAGTAAGAGTCAGTGTGTGTGGGACTGTACCCCAGTGAGAGTCAGTGTGTGTGGGACTGTACCCCAGTGAGGGTCAGTGTGTGTGGGACTGTCCCCCAGTGAGATGCAGTGTGTGTGGGACTCTACCCCAGTAAGAGTCAGTGTGTGTGCGTGTGTACCCCAGTGAGAGTCTGAGTGTGTGATTGTACCCCAGAGAGAGTCAGTGTGTGTGTGAAAGTACCCCATTGAGGGTCAGTGTGTGTGGGACTGTCCCCCAGTGAGAGTCAGTGTGTGTGTGTGAGACTGTCCCCCAGTGAGAGTCAGTGTGTGTGGGACTGTACCCCAGTGAGAGTCAATGTGTGCGTGTGGGACTGTACCCCCGTGAGAGTCAGTGTGTGTGGGACTGTAGCCCAGTGAGAGTCAGTGGATATGGGACTGTACCCCAGTGAGAGTCTGTGTGTGTGTGGGACTGTACCCCAGTGAGGGTCAATGTGTGTGTGTGACTGTACCCTAGTGAGGGTCACAGTGTGTGGGATTGTACCCCAGTGAGGGTCACAGTGTGTACGACTGTACCCAGGTGAGAGACAGTGTGTGTGGGACTGTCCCCCAGTGAGAGTCAGTGTGTGAGGGACTGTACCCCAGTGAGGGTCAGTGTGTGTGGGACTGTACCCCAGTGAGAGTCAGTGTGTGTGGGACTGTACCTCAGCGAGAGTCAGTGTGTGAGGGACTGTACCCCAGTGAGAGTCAGTGTGTGTGGGACTGTACCCCAGTGAGACTCAATGTGGGCGTGTGGGACTGTACCCCCGTGAGAGTCAGTGTGTGTGGGACTGTAGCCCAGTGAGAGTCAGTGGATATGGGACTGTACCCCAGTGAGAGTCAGTGTGTGTGTGGGACTGTACCCCAGTGAGGGTCAATGTGTGTGTGTGACTGTACCCCAGTGAGGGTCACAGTGTGTGGGACTGTACCCCAGTGAGGGTCACAGTGTGTGGGACTGTACCCAGGTGAGAGACAGTGTGTGTGGGACTGTCCCACAGTGAGAGTCAGTGTGTGAGGGACTGTACCCCAGTGAGAGACAGTGTGTGTGGGACTGTCCCCCAGTGAGAGTCAGTGTGTGTGGGACTGTCCCCCAGTGATAGTCAGCGTATGTGGGACTGTACCCCAGTGAGGGTCAGTGTGTGTGGGACTGTACCCCAGCGAGAGTCAGTGTGTGAGGGACTGTACCCCAGTGAGAGTCAGTGTGTGTGGGACTGTACCCCTGTGAGGGTCAGTGTGTGTGGGACTGTACCACAGTGAGAGTCAGTGTGTGGGGGACTTTACCTCAGTGAGAGTCAGTGTATGTGGGACTGTACCCCAGTGAGAGTCAATATGTGTGCGACTGTACCCCGGTGAGAGTCAGTGTGTGTGGAACTGTCCCTCAGTGAGAGTCAGTGTGTGTGGGACTGTACCCCAGTGAGAGTCAGTGTGTGTGGGACTGTCCCCCAGTGAGAGTCAGTGTGTGTGGGACTGTCCCTCAGTGAGAGTCAGTGTGTGTGGGACTGTACCCAGTGAGGGTCAGTGTGTGTGGGACTGTACCCCAGTGAGAGTCAGTGTGATTGGGACTGTACCCAAGTGAGAGTCAGTGTGTGTGTGGGTCTGTACCCCAGTGAGAGTCAGTGCGTGTGGGACTGTCCCCCAGTGAGAGTCAGTGTGTGTGGAACTGTCCCTCAGTGAGAGTCAGTGTGTGTGGGACTGTCCCCCAGTGAGAGTCAGTGTGTGTGGGACTGTCCCTCAGTGAGAGTCAGTGTGTGTGGGACTGTACCCAGTGAGGGTCAGTGTGTGTGGGACTGTACCCCAGTGAGAGTCAGTGTGATTGGGACTGTACCCAAGTGAGAGTCAGTGTGTGTGTGGGTCTGTACCCCAGTTAGGGTCAGTGTGTGTGGGACTGTACCCCAGCGAGAGTCAGTGTGTGAGGGACTGTACCCCAGTGAGAGTCAGTGTGTGTGGGACTGTACCCCTGTGAGGGTCAGTGTGTGTCGGACTGTACCACAGTGAGAGTCAGTGTGTGGGGGACTTTACCTCAGTGAGAGTCAGTGTATGTGGGACTGGACCCCAGTGAGAGTCAATGTGTGTGCGACTGTACCCCGGTGAGAGTCAGTGTGTGTGGGACTGTACCCCAGTGAGAGTCAGTGTGTGTGTGGAACTGTCCCTCAGTGAGAGTCAGTGTGTGTGGAACTGTCCCTCAGTGAGAGTCAGTGTGTGTGGGACTGTACCCAGTGAGGGTCAGTGTGTGTGGGACTGTACCCCAGTGATAGTCAGTGTGATTGGGACTGTACCCAAGTGAGAGTCAGTGTGTGTGTGTGGGTCTGTACCCCAGTGAGAGTCAGTGTGTGTGGGACTGTCCCCCAGTGAGAGTCAGTGTGTGTGGAACTGTCCCTCAGTGAGAGTCAGTGTGTGTGGGACTGTCCCCCAGTGAGAGTCAGTGTGTGTGGGACTGTCCCTCAGTGAGGGTCAGTGTGTGTGGGACTGTACCCTGTGAGGGTCAGTGTGTGTGGGACTGTACCCCAGTGAGAGTCAGTGTGATTGGGACTGTACCCAAGTGAGAGTCAGTGTGTGTGTGGGTCTGTACCCCAGTGAGGGTCAGTGTGTGTGGGACTGTACCCCAGCGAGAGTCAGTGTGTGAGGGACTGTACCCCAGTGAGAGTCAGTGTGTGTGGGACTGTACCCCTGTGAGGGTCAGTGCGTGTCGGACTGTACCACAGTGAGAGTCAGTGTGTGGGGGACTTTACCTCAGTGAGAGTCAGTATATGTGGGACTGTACCCCAGTGAGAGTCAATGTGTGTGCGACTGTACCCCGGTGAGAGTCAGTGTGTGTGGGACTGTACCCCAGTGAGAGTCAGTGTGTGAGGGACTGTACCCCAGTGAGAGTCAGTGTGTGTGTGGGACTGCACCCCAGTGAGAGTCAGTGTGTGTGGGACTGTCCCCCAGTGAGAGTCAGTGTGTGAGGGACTGTACCCCAGTGAGGGTCAGTGTGTGTGGGACTGTACCCCAGTGAGAGTCAGTGTGTGTGGGACTGTCCCCCAGTGATAGTCAGTGTATGTGGGACTGTACCCCAGTGAGGGTCAGTGTGTGTGGGACTGTACCCCAGCGAGAGTCAGTGTGTGAGGGACTGTACCCCAGTGAGAGTCAGTGTGTGTGGGACTGTACCCCTGTGAGGGTCAGTGTGTGTGGGACTGTCCACCAGTGAGAGTCAGTGTGTGGGGGACTTTACCTCAGTGAGAGTCAGTGTATGTGGGACTGTACCCCGGTGAGAGTCAGTGTGTGTGGAACTGTCCCTCAGTGAGAGTCAGTGTGTGAGGGACTGTACCCCAGTGAGAGTCAGTGTGTGTGGGACTGTCCCCCAGTGAGAGTCAGTGTGTGTGGGACTGTCCCTCAGTGAGAGTCAGTGTGTGTGGGACTGTACCCAGTGAGGGTCAGTGTGTGTGGGACTGTACCCCAGTGAGAGTCAGTGTGATTGGGACTGTACCCAAGTGAGAGTCAGTGTGTGTGTGGGTCTGTACCCCAGTGAGAGTCAGTGTGTGTGGGACTGTCCCCCAGTGAGAGTCAGTGTGTGTGGAACTGTCCCTCAGTGAGAGTCAGTGTGTGTGGGACTGTCCCCCAGTGAGAGTCAGTGTGTGTGGGACTGTACCCCAGTGAGAGTCAGTGTGTGAGGGACTGTACCCCAATGAGCGTCAGTGTGTGTGTGGGACTGTACCCCAGTGAGAGTCAGTGTGTGTGGGACTGTGCTCCAGTGAGAGTCAGTGTGTGTGGGACTGTGCTCCAGTGAGAGTCAGTGTGTGTGGGACTGTACCCCAGTGAGAGTCAGTGTGTGTGGGACTGTCCCACAGTGATAGTCAGTGTATGTGGGACTGTACCCCAGTGAGGGTCAGTGTGTGTGGGACTGTCCCACAATGAGAGTCAGTGTGTGTGGGACTGTACCCCAGTGAGAGTCAGTTTGTGTGGGACTGTCCCCCAGTGAGAGTCAGTGTGTGTGTGGGACTGTACCCCAGTGAGAGACAGTGTGTGTGGGACTGTACCCAGTGAGAGTCAGCATGTGTGGGGGACTGTACTCCAGTGAGAGTCAGTGTGTGTGGGAGTGTACCACAATGAGAGTCAGTGTGTGTGGGAGTGTACCCCAGTGAGAGTCAGTGTGTGTGGGAGTGTACCCCAATGAGAGTCAGTGTGTGTGGGAGTGTACCCCAATGAGAGTCAGTGTGTGTGGGAGTGTACCCCAATGAGAGTCAGTGTGTGTGGGAGTGTACCCCAATGAGAGTCAGTGTGTGTGGGACTGTACCCCAGTGAGAGACAGTGTCTGTGGGACTGTACCCCAGTGAGGGTCACAGTGTGTGGGACTGTACCCCCGTGAGAGTCAGTGTGTGTGGGACTGTACCCCCGTGAGGATCAGTGTTTGATGCACTGTACCCCAGTGATTGTCAGTGTGTGTGGGACTGTACCCCAGTGAGAATCTGTGTGTGTGTGAGACTGTACCCCAGTGATGTTCAGTATGTGTGTTGGACTGTACCCCAGTGAGAGTCAGTGAATGTGGGACTGTACCCCAGTGAAAGTCAATGTGTGTGTTGGACTGTACCCCCGTGAGTGTGAAGGACTGTAATCCAGTGAGGGTCAGTGTGTGTGGAACTGTATCCCAGTGAGGGTCAGTGTGTGGGGGACTGTCCCGCAGTGAGAGTCAGTGTGTGTGGGACTGTACCCCAGTGAGGGTCTGTGTGTGTGGGACTGTACCCCAGTGAGGGTCAGTGTGTTTATGAGGGACTGTCCCCCAGTGAGGGTCAGTGTGGGTGTGTGTGTGACTGTACTCCAGTGTGAGTCAGTGTGTGTGGGACAGTACCCCAGTGAGGGTCAGTGTGTTTATGAGGGACTGTCCCCCAGTGAGAGTCAGTGTGGGTGTGTGCGACTGTACCCCAGTGAGAGTCAGTGTGTGTGGGACAGTACCCCAGTGAGGGTCACATTGTGTGGGACTGTACCCCTGTGAGAGTCAGTGTGTGTGGGACTGTAACCCAGTGAGGGTCAGTGTGTGAGGGACTGTACCCCAGTGAGAGTCAGTGTGTGTGTGGAACTGTCCCTCAGTGAGAGTCAGTGTGTGTGGGACTGTACCCCAGTGAGAGTCAGTGTGTGTGGGACTGTCCCCCAGTGAGAGTCAGTGTGTGTGGGACTGTCCCTCAGTGAGAGTCAGTGTGAGTGGGACTGTACCCAGTGAGGGTCAGTGTGTGTGGGACTGTCCACCAGTGAGAGTCAGTGTGTGGGGGACTTTACCTCAGTGAGAGTCAGTGTATGTGGGACTGTACCCCAGTGAGGGTCAGTGTGTGTGGGACTGTACCCCAGCGAGAGTCAGTGTGTGAGGGACTGTACCCCAGTGAGAGTCAGTGTGTGTGGGACTGTACCCCTGTGAGGGTCAGTGTGTGTGGGACTGTCCACCAGTGAGAGTCAGTGTGTGGGGGACTTTACCTCAGTGAGAGTCAGTGTGTGAGGGACTGTACCCCAGTGAGAGTCAGTGTGTGTGGGACTGTCCCCCAGTGAGAGTCAGTGTGTGTGGGACTGTCCCTCAGTGAGAGTCAGTGTGTGTGGGACTGTACCCAGTGAGGGTCAGTGTGTGTGGGACTGTACCCCAGTGAGAGTCAGTGTGATTGGGACTGTACCCAAGTGAGAGTCAGTGTGTGTGTGGGTCTGTACCCCAGTGAGAGTCAGTGTGTGTGGGACTGTCCCCCAGTGAGAGTCAGTGTGTGTGGAACTGTCCCTCAGTGAGAGTCAGTGTGTGTGGGACTGTCCCCCAGTGAGAGTCAGTGTGTGTGGGACTGTACCCCAGTGAGAGTCAGTGTGTGAGGGACTGTACCCCAATGAGCGTCAGTGTGTGTGTGGGACTGTACCCCAGTGAGAGTCAGTGTGTGTGGGACTGTGCTCCAGTGAGAGTCAGTGTGTGTGGGACTGTGCTCCAGTGAGAGTCAGTGTGTGTGGGACTGTACCCCAGTGAGAGTCAGTGTGTGTGGGACTGTCCCACAGTGATAGTCAGTGTATGTGGGACTGTACCCCAGTGAGGGTCAGTGTGTGTGGGACTGTCCCACAATGAGAGTCAGTGTGTGTGGGACTGTACCCCAGTGAGAGTCAGTTTGTGTGGGACTGTCCCCCAGTGAGAGTCAGTGTGTGTGTGGGACTGTACCCCAGTGAGAGACAGTGTGTGTGGGACTGTACTCCAGTGAGAGTCAGTGTGTGTGGGAGTGTACCACAATGAGAGTCAGTGTGTGTGGGAGTGTACCCCAGTGAGAGTCAGTGTGTGTGGGAGTGTACCCCAATGAGAGTCAGTGTGTGTGGGAGTGTACCCCAATGAGAGTCAGTGTGTGTGGGAGTGTACCCCAATGAGAGTCAGTGTGTGTGGGAGTGTACCCCAATGAGAGTCAGTGTGTGTGGGACTGTACCCCAGTGAGAGACAGTGTCTGTGGGACTGTACCCCAGTGAGGGTCACAGTGTGTGGGACTGTACCCCCGTGAGAGTCAGTGTGTGTGGGACTGTACCCCCGTGAGGATCAGTGTTTGATGCACTGTACCCCAGTGATTGTCAGTGTGTGTGGGACTGTACCCCAGTGAGAATCTGTGTGTGTGTGAGACTGTACCCCAGTGATGTTCAGTATGTGTGTTGGACTGTACCCCAGTGAGAGTCAGTGAATGTGGGACTGTACCCCAGTGAAAGTCAATGTGTGTGTTGGACTGTACCCCCGTGAGTGTGAAGGACTGTAATCCAGTGAGGGTCAGTGTGTGTGGAACTGTATCCCAGTGAGGGTCAGTGTGTGGGGGACTGTCCCGCAGTGAGAGTCAGTGTGTGTGGGACTGTACCCCAGTGAGGGTCTGTGTGTGTGGGACTGTACCCCAGTGAGGGTCAGTGTGTTTATGAGGGACTGTCCCCCAGTGAGGGTCAGTGTGGGTGTGTGTGTGACTGTACTCCAGTGTGAGTCAGTGTGTGTGGGACAGTACCCCAGTGAGGGTCAGTGTGTTTATGAGGGACTGTCCCCCAGTGAGAGTCAGTGTGGGTGTGTGCGACTGTACCCCAGTGAGAGTCAGTGTGTGTGGGACAGTACCCCAGTGAGGGTCACATTGTGTGGGACTGTACCCCTGTGAGAGTCAGTGTGTGTGGGACTGTACCCCAGTGAGGGTCAGTGTTTGATGCACTGTACCCCAGTGAGGGTTAGTGCGTGTGGGACTGTACCCCAGTGAGGGTCAGTGAGTTTCTGTGGGACTGTACCCCAGTGAGGGTCAGTGTGTGTTGGACTGTAGCCCAGTGAGAGTCAGTGTGTGTGTGACTGTACCCCAATGAGAGTCAGTGGATGTGGAACAGTACCACAGTGAAAGTCAATGTGTGTGTTGGACTGTACCCCAGTGAGGTTCAGTGTGTGTGAGGGACTGTAATCCAGTGAGGGTCAGTGTGTATGGGACTGTAGCCCAGTGAGGGTCAGTGTGTGGGGGACTGTCCCACAGTGAGAGTCAGTGGATGTGGAACTGTACCACAGTGAAAGTCAATGTGTGTGTTGGACTGTACCCCAGTGAGGTTCAGTGTGTGTGAGGGACTGTAATCCAGTGAGGGTCAGTGTGTACGGGACTGTAGCCCAGTGAGGGTCAGTGTGTGAGGGACTGTCCCACAGTGAGAGTCAGTGAGTGTGTGTGGGACTGTACCCCAGTGAGGGTCAGTGTGTGTGGGACTGTACCCCAGTGAGAGTCAGTGTGTGTGGGACTGTAACCCAGTGAGGGTCAGTGTTTGAGGGACTGTACCCCAGTGAGGGTCAGTGTGTGTGGGACTGTACCCCAGTGAGGGTCAGTGTGTGTGGGACTGTCCCCCAGTGAGATGCAGTGTGTGTGGGACTCTACCCCAGTAAGAGTCAGTGTGTGTGGGACTGTACCCCAGTGAGAGTCAGTGTGTGTGGGACTGTACCCCAGTGAGGGTCAGTGTGTGTGGGACTGTCCCCCAGTGAGAGTCAGTGTGTGTGGAACTGTCCCTCAGTGAGAGTCAGTGTGTGTGGGACTGTCCCCCAGTGAGAGTCAGTGTGTGTGGGACTGTCCCTCAGTGAGAGTCAGTGTGTGTGGGACTGTACCCAGTGAGGGTCAGTGTGTGTGGGACTGTACCCCAGTGAGAGTCAGTGTGATTGGGACTGTACCCAAGTGAGAGTCAGTGTGTGTGTGGGTCTGTACCCCAGTGAGGGTCAGTGTGTGTGGGACTGTACCCCAGCGAGAGTCAGTGTGTGAGGGACTGTACCCCAGTGAGAGTCAGTGTGTGTGGGACTGTACCCCTGTGAGGGTCAGTGTGTGTCGGACTGTACCACAGTGAGAGTCAGTGTGTGGGGGCTTTACCTCAGTGAGAGTCAGTGTATGTGGGACTGTACCCCAGTGAGAGTCAATGTGTGTGCGACTGTACCCCGGTGAGAGTCAGTGTGTGTGGGACTGTACCCCAGTGAGAGTCAGTGTGTGAGGGACTGTACCCCAGTGAGAGTCAGTGTGTGTGTGGAACTGTCCCTCAGTGAGAGTCAGTGTGTGTGGGACTGTACCCCAGTGAGAGTCAGTGTGTGTGGGACTGTCCCCCAGTGAGAGTCAGTGTGTGTGGGACTGTCCCTCAGTGAGAGTCAGTGTGAGTGGGACTGTACCCAGTGAGGGTCAGTGTGTGTGGGACTGTACCCCAGTGAGAGTCAGTGTGATTGGGACTGTACCCAAGTGAGAGTCAGTGTGTGTGTGGGTCTGTACCCCAGTGAGAGTCAGTGTGTGTGGGACTGTCCCCCAGTGAGAGTCAGTGTGTGTGGAACTGTCCCTCAGTGAGAGTCAGTGTGTGTGGGACTGTACCCCAGTGAGAGTCAGTGTGTGTGGGACTGTCCCTCAGTGAGGGTCAGTGTGTGTGGGACTGTACCCAGTGAGGGTCAGTGTGTGTGGGACTGTACCCCAGTGAGAGTCAGTGTGATTGGGACTGTACCCAAGTGAGAGTCAGTGTGTGTGTGGGTCTGTACCCCAGTGAGGGTCAGTGTGTGTGGGACTGTACCCCAGCGAGAGTCAGTGTGTGAGGGACTGTACCCCAGTGAGAGTCAGTGTGTGTGGGACTGTACCCCTGTGAGGGTCAGTGTGTGTCGGACTGTACCACAGTGAGAGTCAGTGTGTGGGGGACTTTTCCTCAGTGAGAGTCAGTGTATGTGGGACTGTACCCCAGTGAGAGTCAATGTGTGTGCGACTGTACCCCGGTGAGAGTCAGTGTGTGTGGGACTGTACCCCAGTGAGAGTCAGTGTGTGAGGGACTGTACCCCAGTGAGAGTCAGTGTGTGTGTGGGACTGTACCCCAGTGAGAGTCAGTGTGTGTGGGACTGTCCCCCAGTGAGAGTCAGTGTGTGAGGGACTGTACCCCAGTGAGGGTCAGTGTGTGTGGGACTGTACCCCAGTGAGAGTCAGTGTGTGTAGGACTGTCCCCCAGTGAGGGTCAGTGTGTGTGGGACTGTACCCCAGCGAGAGTCAGTGTGTGTGGGACTGTACCCCTGTGAGGGTCAGTGTGTGTGGGACTGTCCACCAGTGAGAGTCAGTGTGTGAGGGACTGTACCCCAGTGAGGGTCAGTGTGTGTGGGACTGTACCCCAGCGAGAGTCAGTGTGTGAGGGACTGTACCCCAGTGAGAGTCAGTGTGTGTGGGACTGTACCCCTGTGAGGGTCAGTGTGTGTGGGACTGTCCACCAGTGAGAGTCAGTGTGTGAGGGACCGTACCCCAGTGAGGGTCAGTGTGTGTGGGACTGTACCCCAGTGAGAGTCAGTGTGTGTGGGACTGTCCCCCAGTGATAGTCAGTGTATGTGGGACTGTACCCCAGTGAGGGTCAGTGTGTGTGGGACTGTACCCCAGCGAGAGTCAGTGTGTGAGGGACTGTACCCCAGTGAGAGTCAGTGTGTGTGGGACTGTACCCCTGTGAGGGTCAGTGTGTGTGGGACTGTACCACAGTGAGAGTCAGTGTATGTGGGACTGTACCCCAGTGAGAGTCAATGTGTGTGCGACTGTACCCCGGTGAGAGTCAGTGTGTGTGGAACTGTCCCTCAGTGAGAGTCAGTGTGTGAGGGACTGTACCCCAGTGAGAGTCAGTGTGTGTGTGGGACTGTACCCCAGTGAGAGTCAATGTGTGTGGGACTGTGCTCCAGTGAGAGTCAGTGTGTGTGGGACTGTGCTCCAGTGAGAGTCAGTGTGTGTGGGACTGTACCCCAGTGAGAGTCAGTGTGTGTGGGACTGTCCCCCAGTGATAGTCAGTGTATGTGGGACTGTACCCCAGTGAGGGTCAGTGTGTGTGGGACTGTCCCACAATGAGAGTCAGTGTGTGTGGGACTGTACCCCAGTGAGAGTCAGTGTGTGTGGGACTGTCCCCCAGTGAGAGTCAGTGTGTGTGGGACTGTACCCCCGTGAGGATCAGTGTTTGATGCACTGTACCCCAGTGATGGTCAGTGTGTGTGGGACTGTACCCCAGTGAGAATCTGTGTGTGTGTGAGACTGTACCCCAGTGATGTTCAGTATGTGTGTTGGACTGTACCCCAGTGAGAGTCAGTGAATGTGGGACTGTACCCCAGTGAAAGTCAATGTGTGTGTTGGACTGTACCCCCGTGAGTGTGAAGGACTGTAATCCAGTGAGGGTCAGTGTGTGTGGAACTGTATCCCAGTGAGGGTCAGTGTGTGGGGGACTGTCCCGCAGTGAGAGTCAGTGTGTGTGGGACTGTACCCCAGTGAGGGTCTGTGTGTGTGGGACTGTACCCCAGTGAGGGTCAGTGTGTTTATGAGGGACTGTCCCCCAGTGAGAGTCAGTGTGGGTGTGTGTGTGACTGTACTCCAGTGTGAGTCAGTGTGTGTGGGACAGTACCCCAGTGAGGGTCAGTGTGTTTATGAGGGACTGTCCCCCAGTGAGATTCAGTGTGGGTGTGTGCGACTGTACCCCAGTGAGAGTCAGTGTGTGTGGGACAGTACCCCAGTGAGGGTCACATTGTGTGGGACTGTACCCCTGTGAGAGTCAGTGTGTGTGGGACTGTACCCCAGTGAGGGTCAGTGTTTGATGCACTGTACCCCAGTGAGGGTTAGTGTGTGTGGGACTGTACCCCAGTGAGGGTCAGTGAGTTTCTGTGGGACTGTACCCCAGTGAGGGTCAGTGTGTGTTGGACTGTAGCCCAGTGAGAGTCAGTGTGTGTGTGGGACTGTACCCCAGTGAGAGTCAGTGTGTGTGGGACTGTCCCCCAGTGAGAGTCAGTGTGTGAGGGACTGTACCCCAGTGAGGGTCAGTGTGTGTGGGACTGTACCCCAGTGAGAGTCAGTGTGTGTGGGACTGTCCCCCAGTGAGGGTCAGTGTGTGTGGGACTGTACCCCAGCGAGAGTCAGTGTGTGTGTGGGACTGTACCCCTGTGAGGGTCAGTGTGTGTGGGACTGTCCACCAGTGAGAGTCAGTGTGTGAGGGACTGTACCCCAGTGAGGGTCAGTGTGTGTGGGACTGTACCCCAGCGAGAGTCAGTGTGTGAGGGACCGTACCCCAGTGAGAGTCAGTGTGTGTGGGACTGTACCCCTGTGAGGGTCAGTGTGTGTGGGACTGTCCACCAGTGAGAGTCAGTGTGTGAGGGACCGTACCCCAGTGAGGGTCAGTGTGTGTGGGACTGTACCCCAGTGAGAGTCAGTGTGTGTGGGACTGTCCCCCAGTGATAGTCAGTGTATGTGGGACTGTACCCCAGTGAGGGTCAGTGTGTGTGGGACTGTACCCCAGCGAGAGTCAGTGTGTGAGGGACTGTACCCCAGTGAGAGTCAGTGTGTGTGGGACTGTACCCCTGTGAGGGTCAGTGTGTGAGGGACTGTACCCCAGTGAGAGTCAGTGTGTGTGTGGGACTGTACCCCAGTGAGAGTCAATGTGTGTGGGACTGTGCTCCAGTGAGAGTCAGTGTGTGTGGGACTGTGCTCCAGTGAGAGTCAGTGTGTGTGGGACTGTACCCCAGTGAGAGTCAGTGTGTGTGGGACTGTCCCCCAGTGATAGTCAGTGTATGTGGGACTGTACCCCAGTGAGGGTCAGTGTGTGTGGGACTGTCCCACAATGAGAGTCAGTGTGTGTGGGACTGTACCCCAGTGAGAGTCAGTGTGTGTGGGACTGTCCCCCAGTGAGAGTCAGTGTGTGTGGGACTGTACCCCCGTGAGGATCAGTGTTTGATGCACTGTACCCCAGTGATGGTCAGTGTGTGTGGGACTGTACCCCAGTGAGAATCTGTGTGTGTGTGAGACTGTACCCCAGTGATGTTCAGTATGTGTGTTGGACTGTACCCCAGTGAGAGTCAGTGAATGTGGGACTGTACCCCAGTGAAAGTCAATGTGTGTGTTGGACTGTACCCCCGTGAGTGTGAAGGACTGTAATCCAGTGAGGGTCAGTGTGTGTGGAACTGTATCCCAGTGAGGGTCAGTGTGTGGGGGACTGTCCCGCAGTGAGAGTCAGTGTGTGTGGGACTGTACCCCAGTGAGGGTCTGTGTGTGTGAGACTGTACCCCAGTGAGGGTCAGTGTGTTTATGAGGGACTGTCCCCCAGTGAGAGTCAGTGTGGGTGTGTGTGTGACTGTACTCCAGTGTGAGTCAGTGTGTGTGGGACAGTACCCCAGTGAGGGTCAGTGTGTTTATGAGGGACTGTCCCCCAGTGAGATTCAGTGTGGGTGTGTGCGACTGTACCCCAGTGAGAGTCAGTGTGTGTGGGACAGTACCCCAGTGAGGGTCACATTGTGTGGGACTGTACCCCTGTGAGAGTCAGTGTGTGTGGGTCTGTACCCCAGTGAGGGTCAGTGTTTGATGCACTGTACCCCAGTGAGGGTTAGTGTGTGTGGGACTGTACCCCAGTGAGGGTCAGTGAGTTTCTGTGGGACTGTACCCCAGTGAGGGTCAGTGTGTGTTGGACTGTAGCCCAGTGAGAGTCAGTGTGTGTGTGACTGTACCCCAATGAGAGTCAGTGGATGTGGAACTGTACCACAGTGAAAGTCAATGTGTGTGTTGGACTGTACCCCAGTGAGGTTCAGTGTGTGTGAGGGACTGTAATCCAGTGAGGGTCAGTGTGTATGGGACTGTAGCCCAGTGAGGGTCAGTGTGTGGGGGACTGTCCCACAGTGAGAGTCAGTGGATGTGGAACTGTACCACAGTGAAAGTCAATGTGTGTGTTGGACTGTACCCCAGTGAGGTTCAGTGTGTGTGAGGGACTGTAATCCAGTGAGGGTCAGTGTGTATGGGACTGTAGCCCAGTGAGGGTCAGTGTGTGGGGGACTGTCCCACAGTGAGAGTCAGTGAGTGTGTGTGGGACTGTACCCCAGTGAGGGTCAGTATGTGTGGGACTGTACCCCAGTGAGAGTCAGTGTGTGTGGGACTGTAACCCAGTGAGGGTCAGTGTTTGAGGGACTGTACCCCAGTGAGGGTCAGTGTGTGTGGGACTGTACCCCAGTGAGGGTCAGTGTGTGTGGGACTGTCCCCCAGTGAGATGCAGTGTGTGTGGGACTCTACCCCAGTAAGAGTCAGTGTGTGTGGGACTGTACCCCAGTGAGAGTCAGTGTGTGTGGGACTGTACCCCAGTGAGGGTCAGTGTGTGTGGGACTGTCCCCCAGTGAGAGTCAGTGTGTGTGGAACTGTCCCTCAGTGAGAGTCAGTGTGTGTGGGACTGTCCCCCAGTGAGAGTCAGTGTGTGTGGGACTGTCCCTCAGTGAGAGTCAGTGTGTGTGGGACTGTACCCAGTGAGGGTCAGTGTGTGTGGGACTGTACCCCAGTGAGAGTCAGTGTGATTGGGACTGTACCCAAGTGAGAGTCAGTGTGTGTGTGGGTCTGTACCCCAGTGAGGGTCAGTGTGTGTGGGACTGTACCCCAGCGAGAGTCAGTGTGTGAGGGACTGTACCCCAGTGAGAGTCAGTGTGTGTGGGACTGTACCACAGTGAGAGTCAGTGTGTGGGGGACTTTACCTCAGTGAGAGTCAGTGTATGTGGGACTGTACCCCAGTGAGAGTCAATGTGTGTGCGACTGTACCCCGGTGAGAGTCAGTGTGTGTGGGACTGTACCCCAGTGAGAGTCAGTGTGTGAGGGACTGTACCCCAGTGAGAGTCAGTGTGTGTGTGGAACTGTCCCTCAGTGAGAGTCAGTGTGTGTGGGACTGTACCCCAGTGAGAGTCAGTGTGTGTGGGACTGTCCCCCAGTGAGAGTCAGTGTGTGTGGGACTGTCCCTCAGTGAGAGTCAGTGTGTGTGGGACTGTACCCAGTGAGGGTCAGTGTGTGTGGGACTGTGCTCCAGTGAGAGTCAGTGTGTGTGGGACTGTGCTCCAGTGAGAGTCAGTGTGTGTGGGACTGTACCCCAGTGAGAGTCAGTGTGTGTGGGACTGTCCCCCAGTGATAGTCAGTGTATGTGGGACTGTACCCCAGTGAGGGTCAGTGTGTGTGGGACTGTCCCACAATGAGAGTCAGTGTGTGTGGGACTGTACCCCAGTGAGAGTCAGTGTGTGTGGGACTGTCCCCCAGTGAGAGTCAGTGTGTGTGGGACTGTCCCCCAGTGAGAGTCAGTGTGTGTGGGACTGTACCCCCGTGAGGATCAGTGTTTGATGCACTGTACCCCAGTGATGGTCAGTGTGTGTGGGACTGTACCCCAGTGAGAATCTGTGTGTGTGTGAGACTGTACCCCAGTGATGTTCAGTATGTGTGTTGGACTGTACCCCAGTGAGAGTCAGTGAATGTGGGACTGTACCCCAGTGAAAGTCAATGTGTGTGTTGGACTGTACCCCCGTGAGTGTGAAGGACTGTAATCCAGTGAGGGTCAGTGTGTGTGGAACTGTATCCCAGTGAGGGTCAGTGTGTGGGGGACTGTCCCGCAGTGAGGGTCAGTGTGTGTGGAACTGTATCCCAGTGAGGGTCAGTGTGTGTGGGACTGTACCCCAGTGAGGGTCTGTGTGTGTGGGACTGTACCCCAGTGAGGGTCAGTGTGTTTATGAGGGACTGTCCCCCAGTGAGAGTCAGTGTGGGTGTGTGTGTGACTGTACTCCAGTGTGAGTCAGTGTGTGTGGGACAGTACCCCAGTGAGGGTCAGTGTGTTTATGAGGGACTGTCCCCCAGTGAGATTCAGTGTGGGTGTGTGCGACTGTACCCCAGTGAGAGTCAGTGTGTGTGGGACAGTACCCCAGTGAGGGTCACATTGTGTGGGACTGTACCCCTGTGAGAGTCAGTGTGTGTGGGACTGTACCCCAGTGAGGGTCAGTGTTTGATGCACTGTACCCCAGTGAGGGTTAGTGTGTGTGGGACTGTACCCCAGTGAGGGTCAGTGAGTTTCTGTGGGACTGTACCCCAGTGAGGGTCAGTGTGTGTTGGACTGTAGCCCAGTGAGAGTCAGTGTGTGTGTGGGACTGTACCCCAGTGAGAGTCAGTGTGTGTGGGACTGTCCCCCAGTGAGAGTCAGTGTGTGAGGGACTGTACCCCAGTGAGGGTCAGTGTGTGTGGGACTGTACCCCAGTGAGAGTCAGTGTGTGTGGGACTGTCCCCCAGTGAGAGTCAGTGTGTGAGGGACTGTACCCCAGTGAGGGTCAGTGTGTGTGGGACTGCACCCCAGTGAGAGTCAGTGTGTGTGGGACTGTCCCCCAGTGAGGGTCAGTGTGTGTGGGACTGTACCCCAGCGAGAGTCAGTGTGTGTGTGGGACTGTACCCCTGTGAGGGTCAGTGTGTGTGGGACTGTCCACCAGTGAGAGTCAGTGTGTGAGGGACTGTACCCCAGTGAGGGTCAGTGTGTGTGGGACTGTACCCCAGCGAGAGTCAGTGTGTGAGGGACTGTACCCCAGTGAGAGTCAGTGTGTGTGGGACTGTACCCCTGTGAGGGTCAGTGTGTGTGGGACTGTCCACCAGTGAGAGTCAGTGTGTGAGGGACCGTACCCCAGTGAGGGTCAGTGTGTGTGGGACTGTACCCCAGTGAGAGTCAGTGTGTGTGGGACTGTCCCCCAGTGATAGTCAGTGTATGTGGGACTGTACCCCAGTGAGGGTCAGTGTGTGTGGGACTGTACCCCAGCGAGAGTCAGTGTGTGAGGGACTGTACCCCAGTGAGAGTCAGTGTGTGTGGGACTGTACCCCTGTGAGGGTCAGTGTGTGAGGGACTGTACCCCAGTGAGAGTCAGTGTGTGTGTGGGACTGTACCCCAGTGAGAGTCAATGTGTGTGGGACTGTGCTCCAGTGAGAGTCAGTGTGTGTGGGACTGTGCTCCAGTGAGAGTCAGTGTGTGTGGGACTGTACCCCAGTGAGAGTCAGTGTGTGTGGGACTGTCCCCCAGTGATAGTCAGTGTATGTGGGACTGTACCCCAGTGAGGGTCAGTGTGTGTGGGACTGTCCCACAATGAGAGTCAGTGTGTGTGGGACTGTACCCCAGTGAGAGTCAGTGTGTGTGGGACTGTCCCCCAGTGAGAGTCAGTGTGTGTGGGACTGTACCCCCGTGAGGATCAGTGTTTGATGCACTGTACCCCAGTGATGGTCAGTGTGTGTGGGACTGTACCCCAGTGAGAATCTGTGTGTGTGTGAGACTGTACCCCAGTGATGTTCAGTATGTGTGTTGGACTGTACCCCAGTGAGAGTCAGTGAATGTGGGACTGTACCCCAGTGAAAGTCAATGTGTGTGTTGGACTGTACCCCCGTGAGTGTGAAGGACTGTAATCCAGTGAGGGTCAGTGTGTGTGGAACTGTATCCCAGTGAGGGTCAGTGTGTGGGGGACTGTCCCGCAGTGAGAGTCAGTGTGTGTGGGACTGTACCCCAGTGAGGGTCTGTGTGTGTGGGACTGTACCCCAGTGAGGGTCAGTGTGTTTATGAGGGACTGTCCCCCAGTGAGAGTCAGTGTGGGTGTGTGTGTGACTGTACTCCAGTGTGAGTCAGTGTGTGTGGGACAGTACCCCAGTGAGGGTCAGTGTGTTTATGAGGGACTGTCCCCCAGTGAGATTCAGTGTGGGTGTGTGCGACTGTACCCCAGTGAGAGTCAGTGTGTGTGGGACAGTACCCCAGTGAGGGTCACATTGTGTGGGACTGTACCCCTGTGAGAGTCAGTGTGTGTGGGACTGTACCCCAGTGAGGGTCAGTGTTTGATGCACTGTACCCCAGTGAGGGTTAGTGTGTGTGGGACTGTACCCCAGTGAGGGTCAGTGAGTTTCTGTGGGACTGTACCCCAGTGAGGGTCAGTGTGTGTTGGACTGTAGCCCAGTGAGAGTCAGTGTGTGTGTGACTGTACCCCAATGAGAGTCAGTGGATGTGGAACTGTACCACAGTGAAAGTCAATGTGTGTGTTGGACTGTACCCCAGTGAGGTTCAGTGTGTGTGAGGGACTGTAATCCAGTGAGGGTCAGTGTGTATGGGACTGTAGCCCAGTGAGGGTCAGTGTGTGGGGGACTGTCCCACAGTGAGAGTCAGTGGATGTGGAACTGTACCACAGTGAAAGTCAATGTGTGTGTTGGACTGTACCCCAGTGAGGTTCAGTGTGTGTGAGGGACTGTAATCCAGTGAGGGTCAGTGTGTATGGGACTGTAGCCCAGTGAGGGTCAGTGTGTGGGGGACTGTCCCACAGTGAGAGTCAGTGAGTGTGTGTGGGACTGTACCCCAGTGAGGGTCAGTATGTGTGGGACTGTACCCCAGTGAGAGTCAGTGTGTGTGGGACTGTAACCCAGTGAGGGTCAGTGTTTGAGGGACTGTACCCCAGTGAGGGTCAGTGTGTGTGGGACTGTACCCCAGTGAGGGTCAGTGTGTGTGGGACTGTCCCCCAGTGAGAGTCAGTGTGTGTGGGACTCTACCCCAGTAAGAGTCAGTGTGTGTGGGACTGTACCCCAGTGAGAGTCAGTGTGTGTGGGACTGTACCCCAGTGAGGGTCAGTGTGTGTGGGACTGTCCCCCAGTGAGAGTCAGTGTGTGTGGAACTGTCCCTCAGTGAGAGTCAGTGTGTGTGGGACTGTCCCCCAGTGAGAGTCAGTGTGTGTGGGACTGTCCCTCAGTGAGAGTCAGTGTGTGTGGGACTGTACCCAGTGAGGGTCAGTGTGTGTGGGACTGTACCCCAGTGAGAGTCAGTGTGATTGGGACTGTACCCAAGTGAGAGTCAGTGTGTGTGTGGGTCTGTACCCCAGTGAGGGTCAGTGTGTGTGGGACTGTACCCCAGCGAGAGTCAGTGTGTGAGGGACTGTACCCCAGTGAGAGTCAGTGTGTGTGGGACTGTACCACAGTGAGAGTCAGTGTGTGGGGGACTTTACCTCAGTGAGAGTCAGTGTATGTGGGACTGTACCCCAGTGAGAGTCAATGTGTGTGCGACTGTACCCCGGTGAGAGTCAGTGTGTGTGGGACTGTACCCCAGTGAGAGTCAGTGTGTGTGGGACTGTACCCCAGTGAGAGTCAGTGTGTGAGGGACTGTACCCCAGTGAGAGTCAGTGTGTGTGGGACTGTCCCCCAGTGAGAGTCAGTGTGTGTGGGACTGTCCCTCAGTGAGAGTCAGTGTGTGTGGGACTGTACCCAGTGAGGGTCAGTGTGTGTGGGACTGTACCCCAGTGAGAGTCAGTGTGATTGGGACTGTACCCAAGTGAGAGTCAGTGTGTGTGTGGGTCTGTACCCCAGTGAGAGTCAGTGTGTGTGGGACTGTCCCCCAGTGAGAGTCAGTGTGTGTGGAACTGTCCCTCAGTGAGAGTCAGTGTGTGTGGGACTGTCCCCCAGTGAGAGTCAGTGTGTGTGGGACTGTCCCTCAGTGAGGGTCAGTGTGTGTGGGACTGTACCCAGTGAGGGTCAGTGTGTGTGGGACTGTACCCCAGTGAGAGTCAGTGTGATTGGGACTGTACCCAAGTGAGAGTCAGTGTGTGTGTGGGTCTGTACCCCAGTGAGGGTCAGTGTGTGTCGGACTGTACCCCAGCGAGAGTCAGTGTGTGAGGGACTGTACCCCAGTGAGAGTCAGTGTGTGTGGGACTGTACCCCTGTGAGGGTCAGTGTGTGTCGGACTGTACCACAGTGAGAGTCAGTGTGTGGGGGACTTTACCTCAGTGAGAGTCAGTGTATGTGGGACTGTACCCCAGTGAGAGTCAATGTGTGTGCGACTGTACCCCGGTGAGAGTCAGTGTGTGTTGGACTGTACCCCAGTGAGAGTCAGTGTGTGAGGGACTGTACCCCAGTGAGAGTCAGTGTGTGTGTGGGACTGTACCCCAGGGAGAGTCAGTGTGTGTGGGACTGTCCCCCAGTGAGAGTCAGTGTGTGAGGGACTGTACCCCAGTGAGGGTCAGTGTGTGTGGGACTGTACCCCAGTGAGAGTCAGTGTGTGTGGGACTGTCCCCCAGTGATAGTCAGTGTATGTGGGACTGTACCCCAGTGAGGGTCAGTGTGTGTGGGACTGTACCCCAGCGAGAGTCAGTGTGTGAGGGACTGTACCCCAGTGAGAGTCAGTGTGTGTGGGACTGTACCCCTGTGAGGGTCAGTGTGTGTGGGACTGTCCACCAGTGAGAGTCAGTGTGTGAGGGACTGTACCCCAGTGAGCGTCAGTGTGTGTGGGACTGTACCCCAGTGAGAGTCAGTGTGTGTGGGACTGTACCCAAGTGAGAGTCAGTGTATGTGGGACTGTACCCCAGTGAGGGTCAGTGTGTGTGGGACTGTACCCCAGCGAGAGTCAGTGTGTGAGGGACTGTACCCCAGTGAGAGTCAGTGTGTGTGGGACTGTACCCCTGTGAGGGTCAGTGTGTGTGGGACTACCACAGTGAGAGTCAGTGTGTGGGGGACTTTACCTCAGTGAGAGTCAGTGTATGTGGGACTGTACCCCAGTGAGAGTCAATGTGTGTGCGACTGTACCCCGGTGAGAGTCAGTGTGTGTGGAACTGTCCCTCAGTGAGAGTCAGTGTGTGAGGGACTGTACCCCAGTGAGAGTCAGTGTGTGTGTGGGACTGTACCCCAGTGAGAGTCAGTGTGTGTGGGACTGTGCTCCAGTGAGAGTCAGTGTGTGTGGGACTGTGCTCCAGTGAGAGTCAGTGTGTGTGGGACTGTACCCCAGTGAGAGTCAGTGTGTGTGGGACTGTCCCCCAGTGATAGTCAGTGTATGTGGGACTGTACCCCAGTGAGGGTCAGTGTGTGTGGGACTGTCCCACAATGAGAGTCTGTGTGTGTGGGACTGTACCCCAGTGAGAGTCAGTTTGTGTGGGATTGTACCCAGTGAGAGTCAGTGTGTGTGGGAGTGTACCCTGTGAGAGTCAGTGTGTGTGTGGGACTGTCCCCCAGTGAGGGTCAGTGTGTGAGAGACTGTCCCCCAGTGAGAGTCAGTGTTTGTGTGGGACTGTACCCCAGTGAGAGACAGTGTGTGTGGGACTGTACCCAGTGAGAGTCAGCGTGTGTGGGGGATTGTACTCCAGTGAGAGTCAGTGTGTGTGGGAGTGTACCACAATGAGAGTCAGTGTGTGTGGGAGTGTACCCCAGTGAGAGTCAGTGTGTGTGGGAGTGTACCCCAATGAGAGTCAGTGTGTGTGGGACTGTACCCCAGTGAGAGTCAGTGTGTGTGGGACTGTCCCCCAGTGATAGTCAGTGTATGTGGGACTGTACCCCAGTGAGGGTCAGTGTGTGTGGGACTGTACCCCAGCGAGAGTCAGTGTGTGAGGGACTGTACCCCAGTGAGAGTCAGTGTGTGTGGGACTGTACCCCTGTGAGGGTCAGTGTGTGTGGGACTGTACCACAGTGAGAGTCAGTGTATGTGGGACTGTACCCCAGTGAGAGTCAATGTGTGTGCGACTGTACCCCGGTGAGAGTCAGTGTGTGTGGAACTGTCCCTCAGTGAGAGTCAGTGTGTGAGGGACTGTACCCCAGTGAGAGTCAGTGTGTGTGTGGGACTGTACCCCAGTGAGAGTCAGTGTGTGTGGGACTGTGCTCCAGTGAGAGTCAGTGTGTGTGGGACTGTGCTCCAGTGAGAGTCAGTGTGTGTGGGACTGTACCCCAGTGAGAGTCAGTGTGTGTGGGACTGTCCCCCAGTGATAGTCAGTGTATGTGGGACTGTACCCCAGTGAGGGTCAGTGTGTGTGGGACTGTCCCACAATGAGAGTCAGTGTGTGTGGGACTGTACCCCAGTGAGAGTCAGTGTGTGTGGGACTGTCCCCCAGTGAGAGTCAGTGTGTGTGGGACTGTACCCCCGTGAGGATCAGTGTTTGATGCACTGTACCCCAGTGATGGTCAGTGTGTGTGGGACTGTACCCCAGTGAGAATCTGTGTGTGTGTGAGACTGTACCCCAGTGATGTTCAGTATGTGTGTTGGACTGTACCCCAGTGAGAGTCAGTGAATGTGGGACTGTACCCCAGTGAAAGTCAATGTGTGTGTTGGACTGTACCCCCGTGAGTGTGAAGGACTGTAATCCAGTGAGGGTCAGTGTGTGTGGAACTGTATCCCAGTGAGGGTCAGTGTGTGGGGGACTGTCCCGCAGTGAGAGTCAGTGTGTGTGGGACTGTACCCCAGTGAGGGTCTGTGTGTGTGGGACTGTACCCCAGTGAGGGTCAGTGTGTTTATGAGGGACTGTCCCCCAGTGAGAGTCAGTGTGGGTGTGTGTGTGACTGTACTCCAGTGTGAGTCAGTGTGTGTGGGACAGTACCCCAGTGAGGGTCAGTGTGTTTATGAGGGACTGTCCCCCAGTGAGATTCAGTGTGGGTGTGTGCGACTGTACCCCAGTGAGAGTCAGTGTGTGTGGGACAGTACCCCAGTGAGGGTCACATTGTGTGGGACTGTACCCCTGTGAGAGTCAGTGTGTGTGGGACTGTACCCCAGTGAGGGTCAGTGTTTGATGCACTGTACCCCAGTGAGGGTTAGTGTGTGTGGGACTGTACCCCAGTGAGGGTCAGTGAGTTTCTGTGGGACTGTACCCCAGTGAGGGTCAGTGTGTGTTGGACTGTAGCCCAGTGAGAGTCAGTGTGTGTGTGACTGTACCCCAATGAGAGTCAGTGGATGTGGAACTGTACCACAGTGAAAGTCAATGTGTGTGTTGGACTGTACCCCAGTGAGGTTCAGTGTGTGTGAGGGACTGTAATCCAGTGAGGGTCAGTGTGTATGGGACTGTAGCCCAGTGAGGGTCAGTGTGTGGGGGACTGTCCCACAGTGAGAGTCAGTGGATGTGGAACTGTACCACAGTGAAAGTCAATGTGTGTGTTGGACTGTACCCCAGTGAGGTTCAGTGTGTGTGAGGGACTGTAATCCAGTGAGGGTCAGTGTGTACGGGACTGTAGCCCAGTGAGGGTCAGTGTGTGGGGGACTGTCCCACAGTGAGAGTCAGTGAGTGTGTGTGGGACTGTACCCCAGTGAGGGTCAGTGTGTGTGGGACTGTACCCCAGTGAGAGTCAGTGTGTGTGGGACTGTAACCCAGTGAGGGTCAGTGTTTGAGGGACTGTACCCCAGTGAGGGTCAGTGTGTGTGGGACTGTACCCCAGTGAGGGTCAGTGTGTGTGGGACTGTACCCAAGTGAGAGTCAGTGTATGTGGGACTGTACCCCAGTGAGGGTCAGTGTGTGTGGGACTGTACCCCAGCGAGAGTCAGTGTGTGAGGGACTGTACCCCAGTGAGAGTCAGTGTGTGTGGGACTGTACCCCTGTGAGGGTCAGTGTGTGTGGGACTACCACAGTGAGAGTCAGTGTGTGGGGGACTTTACCTCAGTGAGAGTCAGTGTATGTGGGACTGTACCCCAGTGAGAGTCAATGTGTGTGCGACTGTACCCCGGTGAGAGTCAGTGTGTGTGGAACTGTCCCTCAGTGAGAGTCAGTGTGTGAGGGACTGTACCCCAGTGAGAGTCAGTGTGTGTGTGGGACTGTACCCCAGTGAGAGTCAGTGTGTGTGGGACTGTGCTCCAGTGAGAGTCAGTGTGTGTGGGACTGTGCTCCAGTGAGAGTCAGTGTGTGTGGGACTGTACCCCAGTGAGAGTCAGTGTGTGTGGGACTGTCCCCCAGTGATAGTCAGTGTATGTGGGACTGTACCCCAGTGAGGGTCAGTGTGTGTGGGACTGTCCCACAATGAGAGTCTGTGTGTGTGGGACTGTACCCCAGTGAGAGTCAGTTTGTGTGGGATTGTACCCAGTGAGAGTCAGTGTGTGTGGGAGTGTACCCTGTGAGAGTCAGTGTGTGTGTGGGACTGTCCCCCAGTGAGGGTCAGTGTGTGAGAGACTGTCCCCCAGTGAGAGTCAGTGTTTGTGTGGGACTGTACCCCAGTGAGAGACAGTGTGTGTGGGACTGTACCCAGTGAGAGTCAGCGTGTGTGGGGGATTGTACTCCAGTGAGAGTCAGTGTGTGTGGGAGTGTACCACAATGAGAGTCAGTGTGTGTGGGAGTGTACCCCAGTGAGAGTCAGTGTGTGTGGGAGTGTACCCCAATGAGAGTCAGTGTGTGTGGGACTGTACCCCAGTGAGAGTCAGTGTGTGTGGGACTGTCCCCCAGTGATAGTCAGTGTATGTGGGACTGTACCCCAGTGAGGGTCAGTGTGTGTGGGACTGTACCCCAGCGAGAGTCAGTGTGTGAGGGACTGTACCCCAGTGAGAGTCAGTGTGTGTGGGACTGTACCCCTGTGAGGGTCAGTGTGTGTGGGACTGTACCACAGTGAGAGTCAGTGTATGTGGGACTGTACCCCAGTGAGAGTCAATGTGTGTGCGACTGTACCCCGGTGAGAGTCAGTGTGTGTGGAACTGTCCCTCAGTGAGAGTCAGTGTGTGAGGGACTGTACCCCAGTGAGAGTCAGTGTGTGTGTGGGACTGTACCCCAGTGAGAGTCAGTGTGTGTGGGACTGTGCTCCAGTGAGAGTCAGTGTGTGTGGGACTGTGCTCCAGTGAGAGTCAGTGTGTGTGGGACTGTACCCCAGTGAGAGTCAGTGTGTGTGGGACTGTCCCCCAGTGATAGTCAGTGTATGTGGGACTGTACCCCAGTGAGGGTCAGTGTGTGTGGGACTGTCCCACAATGAGAGTCAGTGTGTGTGGGACTGTACCCCAGTGAGAGTCAGTGTGTGTGGGACTGTCCCCCAGTGAGAGTCAGTGTGTGTGGGACTGTACCCCCATGAGGATCAGTGTTTGATGCACTGTACCCCAGTGATGGTCAGTGTGTGTGGGACTGTACCCCAGTGAGAATCTGTGTGTGTGTGAGACTGTACCCCAGTGATGTTCAGTATGTGTGTTGGACTGTACCCCAGTGAGAGTCAGTGAATGTGGGACTGTACCCCAGTGAAAGTCAATGTGTGTGTTGGACTGTACCCCCGTGAGTGTGAAGGACTGTAATCCAGTGAGGGTCAGTGTGTGTGGAACTGTATCCCAGTGAGGGTCAGTGTGTGGGGGACTGTCCCGCAGTGAGAGTCAGTGTGTGTGGGACTGTACCCCAGTGAGGGTCTGTGTGTGTGGGACTGTACCCCAGTGAGGGTCAGTGTGTTTATGAGGGACTGTCCCCCAGTGAGAGTCAGTGTGGGTGTGTGTGTGACTGTACTCCAGTGTGAGTCAGTGTGTGTGGGACAGTACCCCAGTGAGGGTCAGTGTGTTTATGAGGGACTGTCCCCCAGTGAGATTCAGTGTGGGTGTGTGCGACTGTACCCCAGTGAGAGTCAGTGTGTGTGGGACAGTACCCCAGTGAGGGTCACATTGTGTGGGACTGTACCCCTGTGAGAGTCAGTGTGTGTGGGACTGTACCCCAGTGAGGGTCAGTGTTTGATGCACTGTACCCCAGTGAGGGTTAGTGTGTGTGGGACTGTACCCCAGTGAGGGTCAGTGAGTTTCTGTGGGACTGTACCCCAGTGAGGGTCAGTGTGTGTTGGACTGTAGCCCAGTGAGAGTCAGTGTGTGTGTGACTGTACCCCAATGAGAGTCAGTGGATGTGGAACTGTACCACAGTGAAAGTCAATGTGTGTGTTGGACTGTACCCCAGTGAGGTTCAGTGTGTGTGAGGGACTGTAATCCAGTGAGGGTCAGTGTGTATGGGACTGTAGCCCAGTGAGGGTCAGTGTGTGGGGGACTGTCCCACAGTGAGAGTCAGTGGATGTGGAACTGTACCACAGTGAAAGTCAATGTGTGTGTTGGACTGTACCCCAGTGAGGTTCAGTGTGTGTGAGGGACTGTAATCCAGTGAGGGTCAGTGTGTACGGGACTGTAGCCCAGTGAGGGTCAGTGTGTGGGGGACTGTCCCACAGTGAGAGTCAGTGAGTGTGTGTGGGACTGTACCCCAGTGAGGGTCAGTGTGTGTGGGACTGTACCCCAGTGAGAGTCAGTGTGTGTGGGACTGTAACCCAGTGAGGGTCAGTGTTTGAGGGACTGTACCCCAGTGAGGGTCAGTGTGTGTGGGACTGTACCCCAGTGAGGGTCAGTGTGTGTGGGACTGTCCCCCAGTGAGATGCAGTGTGTGTGGGACTCTACCCCAGTAAGAGTCAGTGTGTGTGGGACTGTACCCCAGTGAGAGTCAGTGTGTGTGGGACTGTACCCCAGTGAGGGTCAGTGTGTGTGGGACTGTCCCCCAGTGAGAGTCAGTGTGTGTGGAACTGTCCCTCAGTGAGAGTCAGTGTGTGTGGGACTGTCCCCCAGTGAGAGTCAGTGTGTGTGGGACTGTCCCTCAGTGAGAGTCAGTGTGTGTGGGACTGTACCCAGTGAGGGTCAGTGTGTGTGGGACTGTACCCCAGTGAGAGTCAGTGTGATTGGGACTGTACCCAAGTGAGAGTCAGTGTGTGTGTGGGTCTGTACCCCAGTGAGGGTCAGTGTGTGTGGGACTGTACCCCAGCGAGAGTCAGTGTGTGAGGGACTGTACCCCAGTGAGAGTCAGTGTGTGTGGGACTGTACCACAGTGAGAGTCAGTGTGTGGGGGACTTTACCTCAGTGAGAGTCAGTGTATGTGGGACTGTACCCCAGTGAGAGTCAATGTGTGTGCGACTGTACCCCGGTGAGAGTCAGTGTGTGTGGGACTGTACCCCAGTGAGAGTCAGTGTGTGAGGGACTGTACCCCAGTGAGAGTCAGTGTGTGTGTGGAACTGTCCCTCAGTGAGAGTCAGTGTGTGTGGGACTGTACCCCAGTGAGAGTCAGTGTGTGTGGGACTGTCCCCCAGTGAGAGTCAGTGTGTGTGGGACTGTCCCTCAGTGAGAGTCAGTGTGTGTGGGACTGTACCCAGTGAGGGTCAGTGTGTGTGGGACTGTACCCCAGTGAGAGTCAGTGTGATTGGGACTGTACCCAAGTGAGAGTCAGTGTGTGTGTGGGTCTGTACCCCAGTGAGAGTCAGTGTGTGTGGGACTGTCCCCCAGTGAGAGTCAGTGTGTGTGGAACTGTCCCTCAGTGAGAGTCAGTGTGTGTGGGACTGTCCCCCAGTGAGAGTCAGTGTGTGTGGGACTGTCCCTCAGTGAGGGTCAGTGTGTGTGGGACTGTACCCAGTGAGGGTCAGTGTGTGTGGGACTGTACCCCAGTGAGAGTCAGTGTGATTGGGACTGTACCCAAGAGAGAGTCAGTGTGTGTGTGGGTCTGTACCCCAGTGAGGGTCAGTGTGTGTGGGACTGTACCCCAGCGAGAGTCAGTGTGTGAGGGACTGTACCCCAGTGAGAGTCAGTGTGTGTGGGACTGTACCCCTGTGAGGGTCAGTGTGTGTCGGACTGTACCGCAGTGAGAGTCAGTGTGTGGGGGACTTTACCTCAGTGAGAGTCAGTGTATGTGGGACTGTACCCCAGTGAGATTCAATGTGTGTGCGACTGTACCCCGGTGAGAGTCAGTGTGTGTGGGACTGTACCCCAGTGAGAGTCAGTGTGTGAGGGACTGTACCCCAGTGAGAGTCAGTGTGTGTGTGGGACTGTACCCCAGTGAGAGTCAGTGTGTGTGGGACTGTCCCCCAGTGAGAGTCAGTGTGTGAGGGACTGTACCCCAGTGAGGGTCAGTGTGTGTGGGACTGTACCCCAGTGAGAGTCAGTGTGTGTGGGACTGTCCCCCAGTGATAGTCAGTGTATGTGGGACTGTACCCCAGTGAGGGTCAGTGTGTGTGGGACTGTACCCCAGCGAGAGTCAGTGTGTGAGGGACTGTACCCCAGTGAGAGTCAGTGTGTGTGGGACTGTACCCCTGTGAGGGTCAGTGTGTGTGGGACTGTCCACCAGTGAGAGTCAGTGTGTGAGGGACTGTACCCCAGTGAGGGTCAGTGTGTGTGGGACTGTACCCCAGTGAGAGTCAGTGTGTGTGGGACTGTACCCAAGTGAGAGTCAGTGTATGTGGGACTGTACCCCAGTGAGGGTCAGTGTGTGTGGGACTGTACCCCAGCGAGAGTCAGTGTGTGAGGGACTGTACCCCAGTGAGAGTCAGTGTGTGTGGGACTGTACCCCTGTGAGGGTCAGTGTGTGTGGGACTGTACCACAGTGAGAGTCAGTGTGTGGGCGACTTTACCTCAGTGAGAGTCAGTGTATGTGGGACTGTACCCCAGTGAGAGTCAATGTGTGTGCGACTGTACCCCGGTGAGAGTCAGTGTGTGTGGAACTGTCCCTCAGTGAGAGTCAGTGTGTGAGGGACTGTACCCCAGTGAGAGTCAGTGTGTGTGTGGGACTGTACCCCAGTGAGAGTCAGTGTGTGTGGGACTGTGCTCCAGTGAGAGTCAGTGTGTGTGGGACTGTGCTCCAGTGAGAGTCAGTGTGTGTGGGACTGTACCCCAGTGAGAGTCAGTGTGTGTGGGACTGTCCCCCAGTGATAGTCAGTGTATGTGGGACTGTAACCCAGTGAGGGTCAGTGTGTGTGGGACTGTCCCACAATGAGAGTCAGTGTGTGTGGGACTGTACCCCAGTGAGAGTCAGTTTGTGTGGGATTGTACCCAGTGAGAGTCAGTGTGTGTGGGAGTGTACCCTGTGAGAGTCAGTGTGTGTGTGGGACTGTCCCCCAGTGAGGGTCAGTGTGTGAGAGACTGTCCCCCAGTGAGAGTCAGTGTTTGTGTGGGACTGTACCCCAGTGAGAGACAGTGTGTGTGGGACTGTACCCAGTGAGAGTCAGCGTGTGTGGGGGACTGTACTCCAGTGAGAGTCAGTGTGTGTGGGAGTGTACCACAATGAGAGTCAGTGTGTGTGGGAGTGTACCCCAGTGAGAGTCAGTGTGTGTGGGAGTGTACCCCAATGAGAGTCAGTGTGTGTGGGACTGTACCCCAGTGAGAGACAGTGTCTGTGGGACTGTACCCCAGTGAGGGTCACAGTGTGTGGGACTGTACCCCAGTGAGAGTCAGTGTGTGTGGGACTGTCCCCCAGTGATAGTCAGTGTATGTGGGACTGTACCCCAGTGAGGGTCAGTGTGTGTGGGACTGTACCCCAGCGAGAGTCAGTGTGTGAGGGACTGTACCCCAGTGAGAGTCAGTGTGTGTGGGACTGTACCCCTGTGAGGGTCAGTGTGTGTGGGACTGTCCACCAGTGAGAGTCAGTGTGTGAGGGACTGTACCCCAGTGAGGGTCAGTGTGTGTGGGACTGTACCCCAGTGAGAGTCAGTGTGTGTGGGACTGTACCCAAGTGAGAGTCAGTGTATGTGGGACTGTACCCCAGTGAGGGTCAGTGTGTGTGGGACTGTACCCCAGCGAGAGTCAGTGTGTGAGGGACTGTACCCCAGTGAGAGTCAGTGTGTGTGGGACTGTACCCCTGTGAGGGTCAGTGTGTGTGGGACTGTACCACAGTGAGAGTCAGTGTGTGGGGGACTTTACCTCAGTGAGAGTCAGTGTATGTGGGACTGTACCCCAGTGAGAGTCAATGTGTGTGCGACTGTACCCCGGTGAGAGTCAGTGTGTGTGGAACTGTCCCTCAGTGAGAGTCAGTGTGTGAGGGACTGTACCCCAGTGAGAGTCAGTGTGTGTGTGTGGGACTGTACCCCAGTGAGAGTCAGTGTGTGTGGGACTGTGCTCCAGTGAGAGTCAGTGTGTGTGGGACTGTGCTCCAGTGAGAGTCAGTGTGTGTGGGACTGTACCCCAGTGAGAGTCAGTGTGTGTGGGACTGTCCCCCAGTGATAGTCAGTGTATGTGGGACTGTACCCCAGTGAGGGTCAGTGTGTGTGGGACTGTCCCACAATGAGAGTCAGTGTGTGTGGGACTGTACCCCAGTGAGAGTCAGTTTGTGTGGGATTGTACCCAGTGAGAGTCAGTGTGTGTGGGAGTGTACCCTGTGAGAGTCAGTGTGTGTGTGGGACTGTCCCCCAGTGAGGGTCAGTGTGTGAGAGACTGTCCCCCAGTGAGAGTCAGTGTTTGTGTGGGACTGTACCCCAGTGAGAGACAGTGTGTGTGGGACTGTACCCAGTGAGAGTCAGCGTGTGTGGGGGACTGTACCCCAGTGAGGGTCAGTGTGTGTGGGAGTGTACCACAATGAGAGTCAGTGTGTGTGGGAGTGTACCCCAGTGAGAGTCAGTGTGTGTGGGAGTGTACCCCAATGAGAGTCAGTGTGTGTGGGAGTGTACCCCAATGAGAGTCAGTGTGTGTGGGACTGTACCCCAGTGAGAGACAGTGTCTGTGGGACTGTACCCCAGTGAGGGTCACAGTGTGTGGGACTGTACCCCAGTGAGAGTCAGTGTGTGTGGGACTGTACCCCCGTGAGGATCAGTGTTTGATGCACTGTACCCCAGTGATGGTCAGTGTGTGTGGGACTGTACCCCAGTGAGAATCTGTGTGTGTGTGAGACTGTACCCCAGTGATGTTCAGTATGTGTGTTGGACTGTACCCCAGTGAGAGTCAGTGAATGTGGGACTGTACCCCAGTGAAAGTCAATGTGTGTGTTGGACTGTACCCCCGTGAGTGTGAAGGACTGTAATCCAGTGAGGGTCAGTGTGTGTGGAACTGTATCCCAGTGAGGGTCAGTGTGTGGGGGACTGTCCCGCAGTGAGAGTCAGTGTGTGTGGGACTGTACCCCAGTGAGGGTCTGTGTGTGTGGGACTGTACCCCAGTGAGGGTCAGTGTGTTTATGAGGGACTGTCCCCCAGTGAGAGTCAGTGTGGGTGTGTGTGTGACTGTACTCCAGTGTGAGTCAGTGTGTGTGGGACAGTACCCCAGTGAGGGTCAGTGTGTTTATGAGGGACTGTCCCCCAGTGAGAGTCAGTGTGGGTGTGTGCGACTGTACCCCAGTGAGAGTCAGTGTGTGTGGGACAGTACCCCAGTGAGGGTCACATTGTGTGGGACTGTACCCCTGTGAGAGTCAGTGTGTGTGGGACTGTACCCCAGTGAGGGTCAGTGTTTGATGCACTGTACCCCAGTGAGGGTTAGTGTGTGTGGGACTGTACCCCAGTGAGGGTCAGTGAGTTTCTGTGGGACTGTACCCCAGTGAGGGTCAGTGTGTGTTGGACTGTAGCCCAGTGAGAGTCAGTGTGTGTGTGACTGTACCCCAATGAGAGTCAGTGGATGTGGAACTGTACCACAGTGAAAGTCAATGTGTGTGTTGGACTGTACCCCAGTGAGGTTCAGTGTGTGTGAGGGACTGTAATCCAGTGAGGGTCAGTGTGTATGGGACTGTAGCCCAGTGAGGGTCAGTGTGTGGGGGACTGTCCCACAGTGAGAGTCAGTGGATGTGGAACTGTACCACAGTGAAAGTCAATGTGTGTGTTGGACTGTACCCCAGTGAGGTTCAGTGTGTGTGAGGGACTGTAATCCAGTGAGGGTCAGTGTGTATGGGACTGTATCCCAGTGAGGGTCAGTGTGTGGGGGACTGTCCCACAGTGAGAGTCAGTGAGTGTGTGTGGGACTGTACCCCAGTGAGGGTCAGTGTGTGTGGGACTGTACCCCAGTGAGAGTCAGTGTGTGTGGGACTGTAACCCAGTGAGGGTCAGTGTTTGAGGGACTGTACCCCAGTGAGGGTCAGTGTGTGTGGGACTGTACCCCAGTGAGGGTCAGTGTGTGTGGGACTGTCCCCCAGTGAGATGCAGTGTGTGTGGGACTCTACCCCAGTAAGAGTCAGTGTGTGTGGGACTGTACCCCAGTGAGAGTCAGTGTGTGTGGGACTGTACCCCAGTGAGGGTCAGTGTGTGTGGGACTGTCCCCCAGTGAGAGTCAGTGTGTGTGGAACTGTCCCTCAGTGAGAGTCAGTGTGTGTGGGACTGTCCCCCAGTGAGAGTCAGTGTGTGTGGGACTGTACCCAGTGAGGGTCAGTGTGTGTGGGACTGTACCCCAGTGAGAGTCAGTGTGATTGGGACTGTACCCAAGTGAGAGTCAGTGTGTGTGTGGGTCTGTACCCCAGTGAGGGTCAGTGTGTGTGGGACTGTACCCCAGCGAGAGTCAGTGTGTGAGGGACTGTACCCCAGTGAGAGTCAGTGTGTGTGGGACTGTACCCCTGTGAGGGTCAGTGTGTGTCGGACTGTACCACAGTGAGAGTCAGTGTGTGGGGGACTTTACCTCAGTGAGAGTCAGTGTATGTGGGACTGTACCCCAGTGAGAGTCAATGTGTGTGCGACTGTACCCCGGTGAGAGTCAGTGTGTGTGGGACTGTACCCCAGTGAGAGTCAGTGTGTGAGGGACTGTACCCCAGTGAGAGTCAGTGTGTGTGGGACTGTCCCCCAGTGAGAGTCATTGTGTGTGGGACTGTCCCTCAGTGAGAGTCAGTGTGTGTGGGACTGTACCCAGTGAGGGTCAGTGTGTGTGGGACTGTACCCCAGTGAGAGTCAGTGTGATTGGGACTGTACCCAAGTGAGAGTCAGTGTGTGTGTGGGTCTGTACCCCAGTGAGAGTCAGTGTGTGTGGGAATGTCCCCCAGTGAGAGTCAGTGTGTGTGGGACTGTCCCCCAGTGAGAGTCAGTGTGTGTGGGACTGTCCCTCAGTGAGGGTCAGTGTGTGTGGGACTGTACCCAGTGAGGGTCAGTGTGTGTGGGACTGTACCCCAGTGAGAGTCAGTGTGATTGGGACTGTACCCAAGTGAGAGTCAGTGTGTGTGTGGGTCTGTACCCCAGTGAGGGTCAGTGTGTGTGGGACTGTACCCCAGCGAGAGTCAGTGTGTGAGGGACTGTAACCCAGTGAGAGTCAGTGTGAGTTGGACTGTACCCCTGTGAGGGTCAGTGTGTGTCGGACTGTACCACAGTGAGAGTCCGTGTGTGGGGGACCTTTCCTCAGTGAGAGTCAGTGTATGTGGGACTGTACCCCAGTGAGAGTCAATGTGTGTGCGACTGTACCCCGGTGAGAGTCAGTGTGTGTGGGACTGTACCCCAGTGAGAGTCAGTGTGTGAGGGACTGTACCCCAGTGAGAGTCAGTGTGTGTGTGGGACTGTACCCCAGTGAGAGTCAGTGTGTGTGGGACTGTCCCCCAGTGAGAGTCAGTGTGTGTGGGACTGTACCCCAGTGAGGGTCAGTGTGTGAGGGACTGTACCCCAGTGAGAGTCAGTGTGTGTGGGACTGTCCCCCAGTGATAGTCAGTGTATGTGGGACTGTACCCCAGTGAGGGTCAGTGTGTGTGGGACTGTACCCCAGCGAGAGTCAGTGTGTGAGGGACTGTACCCCAGTGAGAGTCAGTGTGTGTGGGACTGTACCCCTGTGAGGGTCAGTGTGTGTGGGACTGTCCACCAGTGAGAGTCAGTGTGTGAGGGACTGTACCCCAGTGAGGGTCAGTGTGTGTGGGACTGTACCCCAGTGAGAGTCAGTGTGTGAGAGACTGTCCCCCAGTGATAGTCAGTGTATGTGGGACTGTACCCCAGTGAGGGTCAGTGTGCGTGGGACTGTACCCCAGCGAGAGTCAGTGTGTGAGGGACTGTACCCCAGTGAGATGCAGTGTGTGTGGGACTGTACCCCTGTGAGGGTCAGTGTGTGTCGGACTGTACCACAGTGAGAGTCAGTGTGTGGGGGACTTTACCTCAGTGAGAGTCAGTGTATGTGGGACTGTACCCCAGTGAGAGTCAATGTGTTTGCGACTGTACCCCGGTGAGAGTCAGTGTGTATGGGACTGTACCCCAGTGAGAGTCAGTGTGTGAGGGACTGTACCCCAGTGAGAGTCAGTGTGTGTGTGGAACTGTCCCTCAGTGAGAGTCAGTGTGTGTGGGACTGTACCCCAGTGAGAGTCAGTGTGTGTGGGACTGTCCCCCAGTGAGAGTCAGTGTGTGTGGGACTGTCCCTCAGTGAGAGTCAGTGTGTGTGGGACTGTACCCAGTGAGGGTCAGTGTGTGTGGGACTGTACCCCAGTGAGAGTCAGTGTGATTGGGACTGTACCCAAGTGAGAGTCAGTGTGTGTGTGGGTCTGTACCCCAGTGAGAGTCAGTGTGCGTGGGACTGTCCCCCAGTGAGAGTCAGTGTGTGTGGAACTGTCCCTCAGTGAGAGTCAGTGTGTGTGGGACTGTCCCCCAGTGAGAGTCAGTGTGTGTGGGACTGTCCCTCAGTGAGGGTCAGTGTGTGTGGGACTGTACCCAGTGAGGGTCAGTGTGTGTGGGAATGTACCCCAGTGAGAGTCAGTGTGATTGGGACTGTACCCAAGTGAGAGTCAGTGTGTGTGTGGGTCTGTACCCCAGTGAGGGTCAGTGTGTGTGGGACTGTACCCCAGTGAGAGTCAGTGTGATTGGGACTGTACCCAAGTGAGAGTCAGTGTGTGTGTGGGTCTGTACCCCAGTGAGAGTCAGTGTGTGTGGGAATGTCCCCCAGTGAGAGTCAGTGTGTGTGGAACTGTCCCTCAGTGAGAGTCAGTGTGTGTGGGACTGTCCCCCAGTGAGAGTCAGTGTGTGTGGGACTGTCCCTCAGTGAGGGTCAGTGTGTGTGGGACTGTACCCAGTGAGGGTCAGTGTGTGTGGGACTGTACCCCAGTGAGAGTCAGTGTGATTGGGACTGTACCCAAGTGAGAGTCAGTGTGTGTGTGGGTCTGTACCCCAGTGAGGGTCAGTGTGTGTGGGACTGTACCCCAGCGAGAGTCAGTGTGTGAGGGACTGTAACCCAGTGAGAGTCAGTGTGAGTTGGACTGTACCCCTGTGAGGGTCAGTGTGTGTCGGACTGTACCACAGTGAGAGTCAGTGTGTGGGGGACCTTTCCTCAGTGAGAGTCAGTGTATGTGGGACTGTACCCCAGTGAGAGTCAATGTGTGTGCGACTGTACCCCGGTGAGAGTCAGTGTGTGTGGGACTGTACCCCAGTGAGAGTCAGTGTGTGAGGGACTGTACCCCAGTGAGAGTCAGTGTGTGTGTGGGACTGTACCCCAGTGAGAGTCAGTGTGTGTGGGACTGTCCCCCAGTGAGAGTCAGTGTGTGAGGGACTGTACCCCAGTGAGGGTCAGTGTGTGTGGGACTGTACCCCAGTGAGAGTCAGTGTGTGTGGGACTGTCCCCCAGTGATAGTCAGTGTATGTGGGACTGTACCCCAGTGAGGGTCAGTGTGTGTGGGACTGTACCCCAGCGAGAGTCAGTGTGTGAGGGACTGTACCCCAGTGAGAGTCAGTGTGTGTGGGACTGTACCCCTGTGAGGGTCAGTTTGTGTGGGACTGTCCACCAGTGAGAGTCAGTTTGTGAGGGACTGTACCCCAGTGAGGGTCAGTGTGTGTGGGACTGTACCCCAGTGAGAGTCAGTGTGTGAGAGACTGTCCCCCAGTGATAGTCAGTGTATGTGGGACTGTACCCCAGTGAGGGTCAGTGTGCGTGGGACTGTACCCCAGCGAGAGTCAGTGTGTGAGGGACTGTACCCCAGTGAGATGCAGTGTGTGTGGGACTCTACCCCAGTAAGAGTCAGTGTGTGTGGGACTGTACCCCAGTGAGAGTCAGTGTGTGTGGGACTGTACCCCAGTGAGGGTCAGTGTGTGTGGGACTGTCCCCCAGTGAGAGTCAGTGTATGTGGAACTGTCCCTCAGTGAGAGTCAGTGTGTGTGGGACTGTCCCCCAGTGAGAGTCAGTGTGTGTGGGACTGTCCCTCAGTGAGAGTCAGTGTGTGTGGGACTGTACCCAGTGAGGGTCAGTGTGTGTGGGACTGTACCCCAGTGAGAGTCAGTGTGATTGGGACTGTACCCAAGTGAGAGTCAGTGTGTGTGTGAGTCTGTACCCCAGTGAGGGTCAGTGTGTGTGGGACTGTACCCCAGCGAGAGTCAGTGTGTGAGGGACTGTACCCCAGTGAGAGTCAGTGTGTGTGGGACTGTACCCCTGTGAGGGTCAGTGTGTGTCGGACTGTACCACAGTGAGAGTCAGTGTGTGGGGGACTTTACCTCAGTGAGAGTCAGTGTATGTGGGACTGTACCCCAGTGAGAGTCAATGTGTTTGCGACTGTACCCCGGTGAGAGTCAGTGTGTGTGGGACTGTACCCCAGTGAGAGTCAGTGTGTGAGGGACTGTACCCCAGTGAGAGTCAGTGTGTGTGTGGAACTGTCCCTCAGTGAGAGTCAGTGTGTGTGGGACTGTACCCCAGTGAGAGTCAGTGTGTGTGGGACTGTCCCCCAGTGAGAGTCAGTGTGTGTGGGACTGTCCCTCAGTGAGAGTCAGTGTGTGTGGGACTGTACCCAGTGAGGGTCAGTGTGTGTGGGACTGTACCCCAGTGAGAGTCAGTGTGATTGGGACTGTACCCAAGTGAGAGTCAGTGTGTGTGTGGGTCTGTACCCCAGTGAGAGTCAGTGTGCGTGGGACTGTCCCCCAGTGAGAGTCAGTGTGTGTGGAACTGTCCCTCAGTGAGAGTCAGTGTGTGTGGGACTGTCCCCCAGTGAGAGTCAGTGTGTGTGGGACTGTCCCTCAGTGAGGGTCAGTGTGTGTGGGACTGTACCCAGTGAGGGTCAGTGTGTGTGGGACTGTACCCCAGTGAGAGTCAGTGTGATTGGGACTGTACCACAGTGAGAGTCAGTGTGTGTGTGGGTCTGTACCCCAGTGAGGGTCAGTGTGTGTGGGACTGTAGCCCAGCGAGAGTCAGTGTGTGAGGGACTGTACCCCAGTGAGAGTCAGTGTGAGTGGGACTGTACCCCTGTGAGGGTCAGTGTGTGTCGGACTGTACCACAGTGAGAGTCAGTGTGTGGGGGACTTTTCCTCAGTGAGAGTCAGTGTATGTGGGACTGTACCCCAGTGAGAGTCAATGTGTGTGCGACTGTACCCCGGTGAGAGTCAGTGTGTGTGGGACTGTACCCCAGTGAGAGTCAGTGTGTGAGGGACTGTACCCCAGTGAGAGTCAGTGTGTGTGTGGGACTGTACCCCAGTGAGAGTCAGTGTGTGTGGGACTGTCCCCCAGTGAGAGTCAGTGTGTGAGGGACTGTACCCCAGTGAGGATCAGTGTGTGTGGGACTGTACCCCAGTGAGAGTCAGTGTGTGTGGGACTGTCCCCCAGTGATAGTCAGTGTATGTGGGACTGTACCCCAGTGAGGGTCAGTGTGTGTGGGACTGTACTCCAGCGAGAGTCAGTGTGTGAGGGACTGTACCCCAGTGAGAGTCAGTGTGTGAGGGACTGTACCCCAGTGAGGGTCAGTGTGTGTGGGACTGTACCCCAGTGAGAGTCAGTGTGTGTGGGACTGTCCCCCAGTGATAGTCAGTGTATGTGGGACTGTACCCCAGTGAGGGTCAGTGTGCGTGGGACTGTACCCCAGCGAGAGTCAGTGTGTGAGGGACTGTACCCCAGTGAGAGTCAGTGTGTGTGGGACTGTACCCCTGTGAGGGTCAGTGTGTGTGGGACTGTACCACAGTGAGAGTCAGTGTGTGGGGGACTTTACCTCAGTGAGAGTCAGTGTATGTGGGACTGTACCCCAGTGAGAGTCAATGTGTGTGCGACTGTACCCCGGTGAGAGTCAGTGTGTGTGGAACTGTCCCTCAGTGAGAGTCAGTGTGTGAGGGACTGTACCCCAGTGAGAGTCAGTGTGTGTGGGACTGTCCCCCAGTGAGAGTCAGTGTGTGTGGGACTGTCCCTCAGTGAGAGTCAGTGTGTGTGGGACTGTACCCAGTGAGGGTCAGTGTGTGTGGGACTGTACCCCAGTGAGAGTCAGTGTGATTGGGACTGTACCCAAGTGAGAGTCAGTGTGTGTGTGGGTCTGTACTCCAGTGAGAGTCAGTGTGTGTGGGACTGTCCCCCAGTGAGAGTCAGTGTGTGTGGAACTGTCCCTCAGTGAGAGTCAGTGTGTGTGGGACTGTCCCCCAGTGAGAGTCAGTGTGTGTGGGACTGTACCCCAGTGAGAGTCAGTGTGTGAGGGACTGTACCCCAGTGAGAGTCAGTGTGTGTGTGGGACTGTACCCCAGTGAGAGTCAGTGTGTGTGGGACTGTGCTCCAGTGAGAGTCAGTGTGTGTGGGACTGTGCTCCAGTGAGAGTCAGTGTGTGTGGGACTGTACCCCAGTGAGAGTCAGTGTGTGTGGGACTGTCCCCCAGTGATAGTCAGTGTATGTGGGACTGTACCCCAGTGAGGGTCAGTGTGTGTGGGACTGTCCCACAATGAGAGTCAGTGTGTGTGGGACTGTACCCCAGTGAGAGTCAGTTTGTGTGGGATTGTACCCAAGTGAGAGTCAGTGTGTGTGGGAGTGTACCCTGTGAGAGTCAGTGTGTGTGTGGGACTGTCCCCCAGTGAGGGTCAGTGTGTGAGAGACTGTCCCCCAGTGAGAGTCAGTGTGTGTGTGGGACTGTACCCCAGTGAGAGACAGTGTGTGTGGGACTGTACCCAGTGAGAGTCAGCGTGTGTGGGGGACTGTACTCCAGTGAGAGTCAGTGTGTGTGGGAGTGTACCACAATGAGAGTCAGTGTGTGTGGGAGTGTACCCCAGTGAGAGTCAGTGTGTGTGGGAGTGTACCCCAATGAGAGTCAGTGTGTGTGGGACTGTACCCCAGTGAGAGTCAGTGTGATTGGGACTGTACCCAAGTGAGAGTCAGTGTGTGTGTGGGTCTGTACTCCAGTGAGAGTCAGTGTGTGTGGGACTGTCCCCCAGTGAGAGTCAGTGTGTGTGGAACTGTCCCTCAGTGAGAGTCAGTGTGTGTGGGACTGTCCCCCAGTGAGAGTCAGTGTGTGTGGGACTGTACCCCAGTGAGAGTCAGTGTGTGAGGGACTGTACCCCAGTGAGAGTCAGTGTGTGTGTGGGACTGTACCCCAGTGAGAGTCAGTGTGTGTGGGACTGTGCTCCAGTGAGAGTCAGTGTGTGTGGGACTGTGCTCCAGTGAGAGTCAGTGTGTGTGGGACTGTACCCCAGTGAGAGTCAGTGTGTGTGGGACTGTCCCCCAGTGATAGTCAGTGTATGTGGGACTGTACCCCAGTGAGGGTCAGTGTGTGTGGGACTGTCCCACAATGAGAGTCAGTGTGTGTGGGACTGTACCCCAGTGAGAGTCAGTTTGTGTGGGATTTTACCCAAGTGAGAGTCAGTGTGTGTGGGAGTGTACCCTGTGAGAGTCAGTGTGTGTGTGGGACTGTCCCCCAGTGAGGGTCAGTGTGTGAGAGACTGTCCCCCAGTGAGAGTCAGTGTGTGTGTGGGACTGTACCCCAGTGAGAGACAGTGTGTGTGGGACTGTACCCAGTGAGAGTCAGCGTGTGTGGGGGACTGTACTCCAGTGAGAGTCAGTGTGTGTGGGAGTGTACCACAATGAGAGTCAGTGTGTGTGGGAGTGTACCCCAGTGAGAGTCAGTGTGTGTGTGGGAGTGTACCCCAATGAGAGTCAGTGTGTGTGGGAGTGTACCCCAATGAGAGTCAGTGTGTGTGGGACTGTACCCCAGTGAGAGACAGTGTCTGTGGGACTGTACCCCAGTGAGGGTCACAGTGTGTGGGACTGTACCCCAGTGAGAGTCAGTGTGTGTGGGACTGTACCCCCGTGAGGATCAGTGTTTGATGCACTGCACCCCAGTGATGGTCAGTGTGTGTGGGACTGTACCCCAGTGAGAATCTGTGTGTGTGTGAGACTGTACCCCAGTGATGTTCAGTATGTGTGTTGGACTGTACCCCAGTGAGAGTCAGTGAATGTGGGACTGTACCCCAGTGAAAGTCAATGTGTGTGTTGGACTGTACCCCCGTGAGTGTGAAGGACTGTAATCCAGTGAGGGTCAGTGTGTGTGGAACTGTATCCCAGTGAGGGTCAGTGTGTGGGGGACTGTCCCGCAGTGAGAGTCAGTGTGTGTGGGACTGTACCCCAGTGAGGGTCTGTGTGTGTGGGACTGTACCCCAGTGAGGGTCAGTGTGTTTATGAGGGACTGTCCCCCAGTGAGGGTCAGTGTGGGTGTGTGTGTGACTGTACTCCAGTGTGAGTCAGTGTGTGTGGGACAGTACCCCAGTGAGGGTCAGTGTGTTTATGAGGGACTGTCCCCCAGTGAGAGTCAGTGTGGGTGTGTGCGACTGTACCCCAGTGAGAGTCAGTGTGTGTGGGACAGTACCCCAGTGAGGGTCACATTGTGTGGGACTGTACCCCTGTGAGAGTCAGTGTGTGTGGGACTGTACCCCAGTGAGGGTCAGTGTTTGATGCACTGTACCCCAGTGAGGGTTAGTGTGTGTGGGACTGTACCCCAGTGAGGGTCAGTGAGTTTCTGTGGGACTGTACCCCAGTGAGGGTCAGTGTGTGTTGGACTGTAGCCCAGTGAGAGTCAGTGTGTGTGTGACTGTACCCCAATGAGAGTCAGTGGATGTGGAACTGTACCACAGTGAAAGTCAATGTGTGTGTTGGACTGTACCCCAGTGAGGTTCAGTGTGTGTGAGGGACTGTAATCCAGTGAGGGTCAGTGTGTATGGGACTGTAGCCCAGTGAGGGTCAGTGTGTGGGGGACTGTCCCACAGTGAGAGTCAGTGGATGTGGAACTGTACCACAGTGAAAGTCAATGTGTGTGTTGGACTGTACCCCAGTGAGGTTCAGTGTGTGTGAGGGACTGTAATCCAGTGAGGGTCAGTGTGTATGGGACTGTAGCCCAGTGAGGGTCAGTGTGTGGGGGACTGTCCCACAGTGAGAGTCAGTGAGTGTGTGTGGGACTGTACCCCAGTGAGGGTCAGTGTGTGTGGGACTGTACCCCAGTGAGAGTCAGTGTGTGTGGGACTGTAACCCAGTGAGGGTCAGTGTTTGAGGGACTGTACCCCAGTGAGGGTCAGTGTGTGTGGGACTGTACCCCAGTGAGGGTCAGTGTGTGTGGGACTGTCCCCCAGTGAGATGCAGTGTGTGTGGGACTCTACCCCAGTAAGAGTCAGTGTGTGTGGGACTGTACCCCAGTGAGAGTCAGTGTGTGTGGGACTGTACCCCAGTGAGGGTCAGTGTGTGTGGGACTGTCCCCCAATGAGATGCAGTGTGTGTGGGACTCTACCCCAGTAAGAGTCAGTGTGTGTGCGTCTGTACCCCAGTGAGAGTCTGTGTGTGTGATTGTACCCCAGAGAGAGTCAGTGTGTGTGAGACTGTCCCCCAGTGAGAGTCAGTGTGTGTGGGACTGTTGCCTTGTGAATGAATGCTGACCTGTTTAGGGTTGTGTGAATATTCACAGTGGGTTGATGTTTTGTGACCTCTGTGCATGGTCGCTCCACTCCACGTCATTATCCTGCCGGGCTGTTGATGTGTAACTGACCTTACCCTTGTCATTACTGGGATCTGTAGGCAAATTCAGTCCGACCTATTACACAGGCAGCTGTGCTCAGAGTTATCCTGAGTTTGTCAGACATTACAACATCATGTCTGATGGCAATTCACCTCGAACTGGCTGTCTCTCACATAGCTCGTTTCTCACTGTCCTGGGCCTCCTTACATGGCCGTTGTCATCTGATTCCAGAACAAGTCATTCCCATCCCCCAAAACATTGTCCCCTCCTCCCCTCAACTGAGGAGCTTTCATCTAAACCTGAGAATAATGTGTGCCCCCACGCTCAATTATACAGAAGCACTCACACAATGCACTGACTGATGTGGAGATGCCGGTGTTGGACTGGGGTGAACAAAGTTAAAAATCACACAACACCAGGTTATAGTCCAACAGGTTTAATTGGAAGCACTAGCTTTCGGAGCGCTGCTCCTCCACAACCACCTGATGAAGGAGCGACGTTCCGAAAGCTAGTGCTTCCAATTAAACCTGTTGGACTATAACCTGGTGTTGTGTGATTTTTAACAATGTACTGACTGTTACACACAGAGTCAGAACATTACACAGGACAGCAGGGGTGGCACGGTGGCTCAGTGGTTAGCACTGCTGCCTCACAACGCCAGGGGCCTGGGTTCGATTCCAGCCTCAGGCGACTGTCTGTGTAGAGTTTGAACATTCTCCCTGTGTCTGCGTGGGTTTCCTCCCACAATCCACAGATGTGCAGTGTCAGGGTGGATTAGTCATGGGAAATGTAGGATTTCTGGGATAGGGTGGGTCTTGGTTGGATGCTCTTCGGAGGGTCAGTGTGGATTGGTTGTGCTAAATTGCCTCTTTCTGCCCTGTGGGGATGGTTACACAGAACCAGGGGAGCTATACGGTATGTGAATAAAGTAACTCCTGCTGTCGAGATGATTGCAGATTCGAGACTTGTGTTTGTTAATTGTGTTTCAGTGAACACACTCAATCGTTTTGAGCACATTGACATCTCCCTCTGTCTGGGAGCATTGTGAAAGCTGTGATAGCTTCACTGCCCATTGCTAGCCTCTGTGAACCCCTCCTCAGACCCGATATTAGATTTTAGATATTAAATTAGATTACTTACAGTGTGGAAACAGGTCCTTCGGCCCAACAAGTCCACACCGACCCACCGAAGCGCACCCACCCATACCCATTCCCCTACACCTAACACTATGGGCAATTTAGCATGGCCAATTCACCTGACCTGCACATCTTTGGACTGTGGGAGGAAACCGGAGCACCCGGAGGAAACCCACACAGACACGGGGAGAATGTGCAAACTCCACACAGTCAGTCGATGTCATTGTGGATGGATCACTGACACACCAGGAGTAGATCATTGACACATCAAATATGGATCACTCAGAGTGAATCATTGACTTACCAAGAGTTAATCTTTGGCTGATTAAGAGTGCATCACTTGCACACCAAGATTAGATCACCAAGGGTGGATCATTGATACATCGAGCATGGCTTGATGGGGGTGGATTACCGATACACTGAGTGGGATCACTGGCCTACAGGTAGATCACTGGCTTGCTGAGAGTGGATCACTGGCAGGAATCCATCCTGCAGGGCCCCAGTTCTGAAGAGATGGGTGAAGAAGACGTAAGCTTCACCTTCCTGTCCACAATTCAGGAAGCGTTCTCTCCATCCACTTCTCAACTGGAACAAGGCCAGGGAACCTCCTGACTATCCCTGTGCCAACACCATGCTCCTCCACAGAGCAGCTGACACTAGGCTCACACACTGCCCTCAGCACAGTCTCCAAGTCCTTCCATTCAAAGCAGGAAGGGCCACGCTCATGTTAGCACCAGCCAGCACCATCTCCCCCAGATACAACCCCAACTCGACTGGCCAGACTCCCACTGCTGTCCCCACAGAGTGAGGGAGGGAAAGGAACCAGACTTCAAAACTCCATCAACCACACAGCAATCTCAACACGTAGGGAGTACAAGTGGAAAAAAGATTGACTTATTTGTGGTTAACGTCATGGAGATAGAAACTGTCATTGAAGGTAGGCATCTGCTCTCATCAGTTACAAGATCCAGGAGAGAAATCTCTGACTGCCTGAAGAGCCTCTCAAAGTCAGGTCTAACAGACTGCGAGGCAGCGTGCTGCTGACTAGAAGAGGGAACGCCGGGATTGAATTCATTGGAATAACTAGAATCCGGATACTGTGTTAGCTGGGCTTGTGACCAATGGGCTTATGAATTCCTAGTCATCCTGAAATTCCAGGAGCTCTGAGCCTTTTAGCTGCCAGCGTTTCTTTTATTTCAAAAATTTACTTTATTCATAAGAACACCTTTACATATGTACATCGTCCCTGAAGCAGCCTGGCTCTGTGCAGTAGCTTATAGAGGAACAAACAAATAAACAATGAAGTTTGACTCGATCTGACAAACAGGCCGAAGGCAGCTCTTACCTGTACAACTTTATATTTACAGAAATAGTTTACATATATTTACAGATATTTATATTCACAGATGAGGGAGGCAGTGGGGGGTGGGGGGGGGGGGGGGTACTAATTAATCCATGTCCCTTCAGCAGGAAGGGCACAGACAGGACACTTTGCCCATTCTCTCCTTGGCAGCAGCGGCTACATGCACATCCCTCAGCACGTTCTCCTGGCCCTTGGCATGTGCCAGGCTGTATCACTGTGTCAGGGTTAGCTCCTTGCTCTGGAGGACTAACACGTTTCGGGCAGATCAGAGAGCGTCTTTCACCGAGCTGAAGGTCCTCCAGGAGCAGTCATTGTTCATCTTGGTGTGTGTCCCAGATACAGGCCACAGTCCCGGCCACAGTCCCGGCCACAGTCCCGGCCACAGTCCCGGCCACAGTCCGTGTCTCGGAGCTGCTCGGGATGAACCTGGGCGCAAACCATTGCACCTTCCTCCAGACGTCCTTTACAAAGCACCTTCCAGAAGGAGATAGAAACATTGAAAATAGCTGCAGGAGTAGGCCATTCGGCCCTTCAAGCATGCCCCACCATTCAATATGATCATTGCTGATCCTGCAACCTCAGTATCCCATTCCCATCCTCCCCCCCTCCCCCTCCCCGCACCCCTTGATCCCTTTAGCCACAAGGACCATGTCCAGCTCCCTCTTGAATCTATCTAATGAACTGGCCCCAACAGCTTCCTGTGGGAGAGAATTCCACAGGCTCACAACTCTCTGAGTGAGAAAAGTCTTCCTCATCTCAGTCCTGAATGACTTACCCCTTATTCTCAGACTGTGACCTGTAGTTCTGGACTTCCCCAACATCAGGAACATTACTCCTGCATCTATCCTGTCCAAAGATCCCCCCTCATCCTTCTAAATTCCAGCGAGTACAAGCCCAGTTGATCCAGTCTTTCCTTCTATGTCGATCCTGCCATCCCAGGAATCAGTCTGGGGAATCTTTGTTGGACTCCCTCAATGGCAAGAATGTCCTTCCTCAGATTGGGAGGCCAAAACTACACACAATACTCAAGGCGTGGCCTCACCAAGGCCCTGTATATCTGCAGCAAGACATCCTTACCCCGATCCTCTCACTATGAAGGCCAGTGTGCCATTAGCTTTCCTCACTGCCCACTGCACCTGGATGTCAACCTTCAGTGACTGTTCCACCAGGACACCCAGGTCTCATTGCACCCTCACCTTTTCCTAAACTGCCCCCATTCAGAGAATAATCTGCTTTCCTGTTTTTGTGGATCTCCTCACATTTTTCCACATTATACTGGATTTGTTCGAGTCACCCTGCAGCCTGTTACCATCCTCCCCATAGCACACACTGCCATCCAGCTGAGTGTCATTTCCAAATGTAGAGATATTACATTTAATTCCTTCATCCAAATCGTGTGACAGTTTCAACCCACCACACCTTCCCCTGCACCCCACCTTTCCCATTCTACCTCCCCCTCCCGCCACATCTTCCCCCCACCTTCCCCTCCCCCAAACCTCTCCTCCCAACTCCCCCACCTTCTCCTCCCCACCCCTTCCCCATCCCACCCCCCACCTTCCCCACCACAACCCCTCCCCTTTCCCTCCCCACTCCCCCAGCTTCCCTTCCCACCCCTCACCTTCCCCTCCCAACCCCCACCTTCCCCTCCCCACTCCCCCACCTTCCTCTCCCCACACCCCCACCTTCCCCATCCCACCCCTCACCTTCCCCACCACAACCCCTCACCTTTCCCTCCCCACTCCCCCACCTTCCCCACTCCCCCACCTTCCCTTCCCATCTCCTCACCACACCACCCCAGCCACTTCATGGGCAGTGTGTGGTGACCAGACGGATGGGGTGTATATGAAGGGTCTCACCACTGGCCGAGTGATGTCTTGCTGCTTGTTTGAAAGTCCTGTTGATGAGGCGTTCTGCCAAATGTCTTTCACAGGGAACAACGTGACAGGATCCACCCTCTCCCTTTCCCTCAGGGTCTCTGGGACACGACGTGCTAACCACTTCCTGATGGAGTTGAGAGTGTGGAGCTGGAAAAGCACAGCAGGTCAGGCAGCATCTGAGGAGCAGGAGAATCAATGTTTCGGGCAAAATCAGATTTCCTGATGAAGGGCTTATGCTCGAATCATCGATTCTCCTGCTCCTCGGATGCTGCCTGACCGGCTGTGCTTTTCCAGCACCACACTCTCGACTCTGATCTCCAGTATCTGCAGTCCTCACTTTCTCCCACTTCCTGTGATCCAAGGTGTTTCTCTTTGTAAATGTCTCCACGAGGGCCAGGTGATAGGGAATGGTCCGATGACTGGGAGCATTCTGCAGCAGCGAGGTGAGTCCCATCCTTCGCAACACCAGGGGACGGGTACAACCTCAGGAGGTAGGGACAGTTGGTGTTTGTGTACCGAAGATCCACACACACATTGATGCAGCCGCACGCAAAGGGGACCATCAGGATGAGGGTGGCGTTGGGTACATTCTTCCCCCCACCCCCTTCCCCAGAGTTTTGTACATGGTGTCCCTGCGGACAGGGTCTATCTGAGACTGCCCGATGAAGGGGAAGACGGCTCGGGTGACTGCAATGATGCAGGTTCTGGGAATAGGCCAGACCTGCTCCAATGATAACAACAGAGAGAGAGAGTGCCTCACAGCTGATGGCCAGGTCTTACCTGCAATGGGGAGGGAGCAGTGCTCCCATAAGCTCAGTTTATGCCTGACCTTGATAATATGCTCCTCCCATATTTTCCATATGCCCAGCCTTTCCCCAGCCTTTCCCCTGTCAGTGCCTGAGATGGACAGTGTCAGACTGAAGTTTTACTTGCACATCCACTAATATCATTTATTGTATCCGTTGCTCCCGATGCAGTCTCCTCTACATTGGGGAGACTGGGCGCCTCCTAGCAGAGTGCTTTAGGGAACATCTCCGGGACACCTGCACCAATCAACCACACCGCCCCGTGGCTCAACATTTCAACTCCCCCTCCCACTCTGCCGAGGACATGGGGGTCCTGGGCCTCCTTCACAGTCGCTCCCTCACCACCAGACGCCTGGAGGAAAAATGCCTCATCTTCCGCCTCGGACCATTTCAACCCCAGGGCATCAATGTAGACTTCAACAGTTTCCTCATTTCCCCTTCCCCCACCTCACCCTAGTTCCAAACTTCCAGCTCAGCACTGTCCCCTTGACTTGTCCGGACTTGTCCGACCTGCCTACCTTCTTTTCCACCTATCCACTCCACCCTCTCCTCCCTGACCTATCACCTTCATTCCCTCCCCCACTCACCTATTGTACTCTATGCTACTTTCTCCCCACCCCCACCCTCCCCTAGCTTATCTCTCCACGCTCCAGGATCACTGCCTTTATTCCTGATGAAGGGCTTTTGCCCGAATCGTCGATTTTGAAGCTCCTTGGCTGCTGCCTGAACTGCTGTGCTCTTCCAGCACCACTGATCCAGTGTCAGACTGACACTGCCCACAGGCTGGTATCTGATCCCTGTAGCTGCTGAGAGGGATATGCAGGTTCCTGATGCAATGACATTGTGACATGAAGACTGCTAATGCACAACACAATGATCATCGGAAAGAGCTTCCTTTTGGCTCTAACTGATCTCCAGCTGAGATTCAGCCTCTCAAACCTGCTGTGCCACTCAGTAAGATGTTAATCTGATTGTAATCTCACCCACCCTAATACTTTCCCCTCCTTCTGTAACACGAATCGATCCAGTTCCCCCTTAAAACAGTCAAAGGCTCAGCAGACAGCACCTTCTCAGGAAGATGCATGACCAGCTGTGAGTAAAATGATTCTCCCATGGAGCATACATCCTCTCCACATCCTCCCAGTCAGGACCCCTCAGGATGATAGTGATTTCAATCGATGCCAATCACTCATCTAAACCCGAATGGGCACAAACCCCACCATTTACCCCAAGGGGTGTTTTCACCCTGTTTTTGCCATGATCACCACCTACAGGCAAACCCCTGCTACTACAAGCGTGCCACTTGTCAAGTGAATGATGAGAAAGAGATGAACTGACAGTTAGATAGGAACAGGAGTAGGCCATTCGGCCCCTCTAACCTGCTCTACCATTCCTCATGCTCACTTTCCTGCCCTTTCCCCTTGATTCCTCGATTGATCAAGAATCTACCTCGGCCTTAAACATACACAAGGACCCTGCCCCCACAGATCCATGTGGCAAGGAGTCCCAAAGTCTCTCAACCGTCTGAGAGAAGATCTTCTTCATCCTGGTCTTACCTGGAGACCTGAAATCTTGCTCACCAGATATATCACTGTGGTCCATGGGTGATAACCCATTCCAGACGATGACATCCAACTCATTCAGTTTGGTGCTAGCCGAGCCGAGCAGATCTAACAAACAATGAGGACCAACTGTATCAGGCCAACAGATCATCATCATCATCAGCAGCAGCAGCAGCAGCAGCAACATGTCCAACCGCTCCCTGACCTCATCCCTCAGCTCAGGAAGAGCAAAACTAGGATTCTGGAGGAATGTCATCATCAAAGCCCAACAAGTTCAAATTCCACAATCTCTACCTCACCAAATGCCAGGCTGAATACATCTAGGTCACAGTGGCAGAAACAAAGACAAAAGAGCTTGTTGAGTGCATCTACTGATTGGCCCAGCCGGTATCAATCAGACATCGGTGATCAACTAAAGTGGTGTCAATGACATTAGCTCCGTCAGCCTCAATCAAGAATAAGCCTCTGACTCCACATGGGATTCCTCCTGAACCATGGCATAGGATTATAACTGAATTCTTCCACAGCCCAGAGACGCATATGTCATCTAAGATGTCAGAGTTGGGAGGTCATGTTGCGGCTGTACAGGACATTGATTAGGCCACTGTTGGAATATTGCGTGCAATTCTGGTCTCCTATCGGAAACTTGAAAGGGCTCAGAAATTTACAAGGATGTTGCTCGGATTGGAAGATTTGAGCTACAGGGAGAGGCTGAACAGGCTGGGGCTGTTTTCCCTGGAGCGTCGGAGGCTGAGGGGTGACCTTAAAGAGGTTTACAAAATTATGAGGGGCATGGATAGGGTAAATAGGCAAAGTCTTTTCCCTGAGGTCAGGGAGTCCAGAACTAGAGGGCATAGGTTTAGGGTGAGAAGGGAAAGATATTAAAGAGATCTAAGGGGCAACTTTTTCACACAGAGGGTGGTACGTGTATGGAATGAGCTGCCAGAGGATGTTGTGGAGGCTGGTACAATTGCAACATTTAAGAAGCATTTGGATGGGTATATGAATAGGAAGGGTTTGGAGGGATATGGGCCGGGTGCTGGCAGGTGGGACTAGATTGGGTTGGGATATCTGGTCGGTATGGATGGGTTGGGCCGAAGGGTCCATGTTGTACACCTCTATGACTCTATGTCATCCGAAGAAGGCAGAGATTGCAAAAGCTTTTCACTGGGCTCCTACAATGAAGTACATGTGACAATAAAGGATATTGTATATTGTATAATGGATTGAATTGAATTGAATTTTTTGTCGTACCGAGGCACAGTGAAAAGCTTTGTCTTGCAAGTAATACAGGCAGATCACCATCTATTTGGGACAATAGATCAATGCTGAAGGGGGAAGAATACTGGTTGGAGGAATAATACTGAATATGGGATTAATACTAGTTGGAGGATTAAGCTCAATAACATATCAATCTGGGCTCATGGATCAATACTGTATCAAGAATCAACCCTCAACAATAAATCAATACTGGATGGAGGATCAATATTGGATCTGTGAACAATACTGGACGATGGATCAATACTGATGAAGTATCAATCCTCAATAATGAATCAATACTAGGTGATAGATCAATGCTCGTTGGAAGATTAATGCTGAATGAAGGGTAAATATTCAGTGATAGATCAATGGGAAATTGATCAATACTTGCAGTAGGATCAATACTCAATGATAGATCAATGATTGACGGAGGATCAATAGTGGAACAAATATCAATGCTGGATTAATGATCTTTAATGGATCACGGATCAATGCTGGGTGATGAATGCAGAATCAAATGGAGATGGAGGATCAATAATCCATGATGGATCAATGTTGGATGATGGATCAATGTTGGATGATGGATCAATGTTGGATGATGGATCAATGTTGGACAATGGGTCAATGTTGGATAACGGATCAATGTTGGATAATGGGTCAATGTTGGATAATGGATCAATGCTGGATAATCGATCAATGTTGGATAATGGATCAATGTTGGATGATGGATCAACGTTGGATGATGGATCAATGTTGGATAATGGGTCAATGTTGGATAATGGATCAATGCTGGATAATCGATCAATGTTGGATAATGGATCAATGTTGGATAATGGGTCAATGTTGGATAATGGATCAATGCTGGATAATCGATCAATGTTGGATAATGGATCAATGTTGGATAATGGATCAATGTTGGATGATGGATCAACGTTGGATGATGGATCAATGTTGGATAATGGGTCAATGTTGGATAACGGATCAATGTTGGATAATCGATCAATGTTGGATAATCAATCAAAGGTTGGATGATGGATCAATGTTGGATGATGGATCAATGTTGGATGATGGATCAATGTTGGATAATCGATCAATGTTGGATAATCGATCAATGTTGGATAATCAATCAAAGGTTGGATGATGGATCAATGTTGGATGATGGATCAATGTTGGATAATGGATCAATGTTGGATGATGGATCAATGTTGGATAATGGATCAATTTTGGATGATGGATCAATGTTGGATAATGGATCAATTTTGGATAATGGATTAATGTTGGATGATAGATGAATGTTGGATAATGGATCAATGTTGGATAATGGATCAATGTTGGATGATGGATCAATGTTGGAAAATGGATCAATGTTGGATGATGGATCAATGTTGGATGATGGATCAATGTTGGATAATGGATCAATTTTGGATAATGGATTAATGTTGGATGATAGATGAATGTTGGATAATGGATCAATGTTGGATAATGGATCAATGTTGGATGATGGATCAATGTTGGATGATGGATCACTGTTGGATAATGGATCAACGTTGGATGATGGATCAATGTTGGATGATGGATCAATGTTGGATGATGGATCAATGTTGGATAATGGATCAATGTTGGATAATCGATCAATGTTGGATAATGGATCAATGTTGGATGATGGATCAATGTTGGATAATGGATCAATGTTGGATGATGGAACAATGTTCGATGATGGATCAATGTTGGATAATGGATCAATGTTGGATGATGGATCAATGTTGGATGATGGATCAATGTTGGATGATGGATCAATGTTGGATGATGGATCAATGTTGGATAATGGATCAATATTGGATGATGGATCAATGTTGGATAATGGATCAATGTTGGATGATGGATCAATGTTGGATGATGGATCAATGTTGGATGATGGATCAATGTTGGATAATGGACCAATGTTGGATAATTGATCAATGTTGGATGATGGATCAATGTTGGATGATGGATCAATGTTGGATAATGGATCAATGTTGGATGATGGATCAATGTTGGATGATAATCAATGTTGGATGATGGATCAATGTTGGATAATGGATCAATGTTGGATAATCGATCAATGTTGGATGATGGATCAATGTTGGATAATGTATCAATGTTGGGTCATGGATCAATGTTGGATGATGGATCAATGTTGGATAATGGATCAATGTTGGATAATGGATCAATGTTGGATGATGGATCAATGTTGGATGATGGATCAATGTTGGATAATCGATCAATGTTGGATAATGGATCAATGTTGGATAATGGATCAATGTTGGATGATGGATCAATGTTGGATGATGGATCAATGTTGGATAATGGATCAATGTTGGATAATGGATCAATGTTGGATAATGGATCAATGTTGGATAATGGATCAATGTTGGATGATGGATCAATGTTGGATGATAGATCAATGTTGGATGATGGATTAATGTTGGATGATGGATCAATGTTGGATGATGATTCAATGTTGGATGATGGATCAATGTTGGATGATGGTTCAATGTTGGATGATGGATCAATGTTGGATGATGGATCAATGTTGGATGATGGATCAATGTTGGATGATGGATCAATGTTGGATGATGGATCAATGTTGGATAATCGATCAATGTTGGATGATGGATCAATGTTGGATGATGATTCAATGTTGGATGATGGATCAATGTTGGATGATGGTTCAATGTTGGATGATGGATCAATGTTGGATGATGGATCAATGTTGGATGATGGATCAATGTTGGATGATGGATCAATGTTGGATGATGGATCAATGTTGGATGATGGATCAATGTTGGATAATGGATCAATGTTGGATGATGGATCAATGTTGGATGATGATTCAATGTTGGATGATGGATCAATGTTGGATGATGGTTCAATGTTGGATGATGGATCAATGTTGGATGATGGATCAATGTTGGATGATGGATCAATGTTGGATGATGGATCAATGTTGGATGATGGATCAATGTTGGATGATGATTCAATGTTGGATGATGGATCAATGTTGGATGATGGTTCAATGTTGGATGATGGATCAATGTTGGATGATGGATCAATGTTGGATGATGGATCAATGTTGGATGATGGATCAATGTTGGATGATGGATCAATGTTGGATAATCGATCAATGTTGGATGATGGATCAATGTTGGATGATGGATCAATGTTGGATGATGATTCAATGTTGGATGATGGATCAATGTTGGATGATGGTTCAATGTTGGATGATGGATCAATGTTGGATGATGGATCAATGTTGGATGATGGATCAATGTTGGATGATGGATCAATGTTGGATGATGATTCAATGTTGGATGATGGATCAATGTTGGATGATGGATCAATGTTGGATGATGGATCAATGTTGGATGATGGATCAATGTTGGATGATGGATCAATGTTGGATAATCGATCAATGTTGGATGATGGATCAATGTTGGATGATGGATCAATGTTGGATAATGGATCAATGTTGGATGATGGATCAATGTTGGATGATGGATCAATGTTGGATAATGGATCAATGTTGGATGATGGATCAATGTTGGATAATCGATCAATGTTGGATGATGGATCAATGTTGGATAATCGATCAATGTTGGATGATGGATCAATGTTGGATGATGGATCGATGTTGGATGATGGATCAATGTTGGATAATGGATCAATGTTGGATGATGGATGAATGTTGGATAATGGATCAATGTTGGATGATGGTTCAATGTTGGATGATGGATCAATGTTGGATGATGGATCAATGTTGGATGATGGATCAATGTTGGATAATCGATCAATGTTGGATGATGGATCAATGTTGGATGATGGATCAATGTTGGATGATGGATCAATGTTGGATGATGGATCAATGTTGGATGATGGATCAATGTTGGATGGTGGATCGATGTTGGATGATGGATCAATGTTGGATAATGGATCAATGTTGGATGATGGATGAATGTTGGATAATGGATCAATGTTGGATGATGGTTCAATGTTGGATGATGGATCAATGTTGGATGATGGATCAATGTTGGATGATGGATCAATGTTGGATGATCGATCAATGTTGGATGATGGATCAATGTTGGATAATCGATCAATGTTGGATAATGGATCAATGTTGGATAATGGATCAATGTTGGATAATCGATCAATGTTGGATGATGGATCAATGTTGGATGATGGATCAATGTTGGATGATCGATCAATGTTGGATGATGGATCAATGTTGGATAATCGATCAATGTTGGATAATGGATCAATGTTGGATAATGGATCAATGTTGGATAATCGATCAATGTTGGATGATGGATCAATGTTGGATGATGGATCAATGTTGTATAATCGGTCAATGTTGGATGATGGATCAATGTTGAATGATGGATCAATGTTGGATGATGGATCAATGTTGGATGATGGATCAATGTTGGAAGATGGATCAATGTTGGATGATGGTTCAATGTTGGATAATGGATCAATGTTGGATGATGGATCAATGTTGGATGATGGATCAATGTTGGATAATGCATCAATGTTGGATGATGGATCAATGTTGGATGATCGATCAATGTTGGATAATGCATCAATGTTGGATGATGGATCAATGTTGGATGATGGATCAATGTTGGATGATCGATCAATGTTGGATAATGCATCAATGTTGGATGATGGATCAATGTTGGATGATGGATCAATGTTGGATGATGGATCAATGTTGGATGATCGATCAATGTTGGATAATGCATCAATGTTGGATGATCGATCAATGTTGGATGATGGATCAATGTTGGATGATGGATCAATGTTGGATGATGGATCAATGCTGGATATTGGATCAATGTTGGATGGTGGATCAACGTTGAATGATCGATCAATGTTGGATGATGGATCAATGTTGGAGAATCGATCAATGTTGGATGATGGATCAATGTTGGATGATGGATCAATGTTGGATGATGGATCAATGTTGGATGATGGATCAATGCTGGATATTGGATCAATGTTGGATGATGGATCAACGTTGAATGATCGATCAATGTAGGATGATGGATCAATGTTGGATGATGGATCAATGTTGGATGATGGATCAATGTTGGATGATGGATCAATGTTGGATGATGGATCAATGTTGAATGATCGATCGATGTTGGATAATGGATCAATGTTGGATGATGGATGAATGTTGGATGATGGATCAATGTTTGATGATGGATCAATGTTGGATGATGGATCAATGTTGGATGATGGGTCAATGTTGGATGATGGATAAATGTTGGATAATGGATCAATGTTGGATAATGGATCAATGTTGGATAATGGATCAAGGTTGGATGTTGGATCAATGTTGGATAATGGATCAATGTTGGATGATGGATCAATGTTGGATGATGGATCAACGTTGAATGATCGATCAATGTAGGATGATGGATCAATGTTGGATGATGGATCAATGTTGGATGATGGATCAATGTTGGATGATGGATCAATGTTGGATGATGGATCAATGTTGGATGATGGATAAATGTTGGATGATGGATCAATGTTGAATGATCGATCGATGTTGGATAATGGATCAATGTTGGATGATGGATGAATGTTGGATGATGGATCAATGTTTGATGATGGATCAATGTTGGATGATGGATCAATGTTGGATGATGGGTCAATGTTGGATGATGGATAAATGTTGGATAATGGATCAATGTTGGATAATGGATCAATGTTGGATAATGGATCAAGGTTGGATGTTGGATCAATGTTGGATAATGGATCAATGTTGGATGATGGATCAATGTTGGACAATCGATCAATGTTGGATAATGGATCAATGTTGGATGGTGGATCAATGTTGGATGATGGATCAATGTTGGATGATGGATCAATGTTGGATGATGGATCAATGTTGGATGATGGATCAATGTTGGATGATGGATCAATGTTGGATAATGGATCAATGTTGGATGATGGATCAATGTTGGATGATGGATCAATGTTCGATGATGGATCAATGTTGGATAATCGATCAATGTTGGATGATGGATCAATGTTGGACAATGGATCAATGTTGGATGATGGATCAATGTTGGATGATGGATCAATGTCGGATGATGGATCAATGTTGGATAATCGATCAATGTTGGATAATGGATCAATGTTGGATGATGGATCAATGTTGGATGATGGATCAATGTTGGATAATGGATCAATGTTGGATGGTGGATCAATGTTGGATAATGGATCAATGCCGGATAATGGATCAATGTTGGATGATGGATCAATGTTGGATAATGGATCAATGCCGGATAATGGATCAATGTTGGATGATGGATCAATGTTGGATGATGGATCAATGTTGGATAATGGATCAATGTTGGATGATGGAGCAACGTTGGATGTTGGAGCAATGTTGGATAATCGATCAATGTTGGATAATGGATCAATGTTGGATGATGGATCAATGTTGGATAATGGTTCAATGTTGGATGATGGATCAATGTTGGATGATGGATCAATGTTGGATAATGGATCAATGTTGGATGATGGATCAATGTTGGATGATGGATCAATGTTGGATAATGGATCAATGTTGGATGATGGATCAATGTTGGATGATGGATCAATGTTGGATAATGGATCAATGTTGGATGATGGATCAATGTTGGAGAATGGATCAATGTTGGATGATGGATCAATGTTGGATGATGGATCAATGTTGGATAATACATCAATGTTGGATGATGGATCAATGTTGGATGATGGATCAATGTTGGAGAATCGATCAATGTTGGATGATGGATCAATGTTGGATAATGGATCAATGTTGGATAATGGATCAATGTTGGATGATGGATCAATGTTGGATAATCGATCAATGTTGAATGATGGATCAATGTTGGACAATTGATCAATGTTGGATGATGGATCAATGTTGGATAATGGATCAATGTTGGATGATGGATCAATGTTGGATGATGGATCAATGTTGGATGATGGATCAATGTTGGATGATGGATCAATGTTGGATGATGGATCAATGTTGGATAATCGATCAATGTTGGATGATGGATCAATGTTGGATGATGGATCAATGTTGGATGATGGATCGATGTTGGATAATGGATCAATGTTGGATAATGGATCAATGTTGGATAATGGATGAATGTTGGATAATGGATCAATGTTGGATGATGGATCAATGTTGGATGATGGATCAATGTTGGATAATGGATGAATGTTGGATAATGGATCAATGTTGGATGATGGATCAATGTTGGATGATGGATCAATGTTGGATAATGGATCAATGTTGGGTGATGGATCAATGTTGCATGATGGATCAATGTTGGATAATGGATCAATGTTGGATAATGGATCAATGTTGGATGATGGATCAATGTTGGATAATCGATCAATGTTGGATGATGGATCAATGTTGGATGATGGATCAATGTTGGATAATGGATCAATGTTGGATGATGGATCAATGTTGGATAATCGATCAATGTTGGATGATGGACCAATGTTGGATGATGGATCAATGTTGGATAATCGATCAATGTTGAATGATGGATCAATGTTGGACAATTGATCAATGTTGGATGATGGATCAATGTTGGATAATGGATCAATGTTGGATGATGGATCAATGTTGGATGATGGATCAATGTTGGATGATGGATCAATGTTGGATGATGGATCAATGTTGGATAATCGATCAATGTTGGATGATGGATCAATGTTGGATGATGGATCAATGTTGGATGATGGATCGATGTTGGATAATGGATCAATGTTGGATAATGGATCAATGTTGGATAATGGATGAATGTTGGATGATGGATCAATGTTGGATGATGGATCAATGTTGGATAATCGATCAATGTTGGATAATGGATCAATGTTGGATGATGGATCAATGTTGGATAATGGATCAATGTTGGAGGATGGATCAATGTTGGGTAATGGATCTATGTTGGATAATGGATCAATGTTGGATGATGGATCAATGTTGGATGATGGATCAATGTTGGATGATGGATCAATGTTGGATGATGGATCAATGTTGGATAATGGATCAATATTGGATGATGGATCAATGTTGGATAATGGATCAATGTTGGATGATGGATCAATGTTGGATGATGGATCAATGTTGGATAATGGACCAATGTTGGATGATGGATCAATGTTGGATGATGGATCAATGTTGGATAATGGACCAATGTTGGATAATGGACCAATGTTGGATAATTGATCAATGTTGGATGATGGATCAATGTTGGATGATGGATCAATGTTGGATAATGGATCAATGTTGGATGATGGATTAATGTTGGATGATGGATCAATGTTGGATGATGGATCAATGTTGGATGATGGATCAATGTTGGATAATTGATCAATGTTGGATGATGGATCAATGTTGGATGATAATCAATGTTGGATGATGGATCAATGTTGTATAATGGATCAATGTTGGATGATGGATCAATGTTGGATGATGGATCAATGTTGGATAATCGATCAATGTTGGATAATGGATCAATGTTGGATAATGGATCAATGTTGGATGATGGATCAATGTTGGATGATGGATCAATGTTGGATAATGGATCAATGTTGGATAATGGATCAATGTTGGATGATGGATCAATGTTGGATGATGATTCAATGTTGGATGATGGATCAATGTTGGATGATGGTTCAATGTTGGATGATGGATCAATGTTGGATGATGGATCAATGTTGGATGATGGATCAATGTTGGATGATGGATCAATGTTGGATGATGGATCAATGTTGGATAATCGATCAATGTTGGATGATGGATCAATGTTGGATGATGGATCGATGTTGGATGATGGATCAATGTTGGATGATGGATGAATGTTGGATGATGGATCAATGTTGGATAATGGATCAATGCTGGATATTGGATCAATGTTGGATGATGGATCAATGTTGGATAATGGATCAATGTTGGATGATGGATCAATGTTGGATAATCGATCAATGTTGGATGATGGATCAATGTTGGATAATCGATCAATGTTGGATGATGGATCAATGTTGGATGATGGATCGATGTTGGATGATGGATCAATGTTGGATGATGGATGAATGTTGGATAATGGATCAATGTTGGATGATGGTTCAATGTTGGATGATGGATCAATGTTGGATGATGGATCAATGTTGGATGATGGATCAATGTTGGATGATGGATCAATGTTGGATAATCGATCAATGTTGGATGATGGATCAATGTTGGATGATGGATCAATGTTGGATGATGGATCGATGTTGGATAATGGATCAATGTTGGATAATGGATCAATGTTGGATAATGAATGAATGTTGGATAATGGATCAATGTTGGATGATTGATCAATGTTGGATGATGGATCAATGTTGGATAATGGATCAATGTTGGATGATGGATCAATGTTGGATGATGGATCAATGTTGGATAATGGATCAATGTTGGGTGATGGATCAATGTTGCATGATGGATCAATGTTGGATAATGGATCAATGTTGGATAATGGATCAATGTTGGATGATGGATCAATGTTGGATAATCGATCAATGTTGGATGATGGATCAATGTTGGATGATGGATCAATGTTGGATAATGGATCAATGTTGGATAATCGATCAATGTTGGATGATGGACCAATGTTGGATGATGGATCAATGTTGGATAATCGATCAATGTTGGATGATGGATCAATGTTGGATAATGGATCAATGTTGGATAATCGATCAATGTTGGATGATGGATCAATGTTGGATAATCGATCAATGTTGGATGACGGATCAATGTTGGATGATGGATCAATGTAGGATGATGGATCAATGTTGGATGATGGATCAATGTTGGATAATGGATCAATGTTGGATGATGGATCAATGTAGGATGATGGATCAATGTTGGATGATGGATCAATGTTGGATAATGGATCAATGTTGGATGATGGATCAATGTTGGATAATCGATCAATGTTGGATGATGGATCAATGTTGGATAATCGATCAATGTTGGATGATGGATCAATGTTGGATAATCGATCAATGTTGGATGATGGATCAATGTTGGATGATGGATCAATGTTGGATAATGGATCAATGTTGGATAATCGATCAATGTTGGATGATGGACCAATGTTGGATGATGGATCAATGTTGGATAATCGATCAATGTTGGATGATGGATCAATGTTGGATAATGGATCAATGTTGGATAATCGATCAATGTTGGATGATGGATCAATGTTGGATAATCGATCAATGTTGGATGACGGATCAATGTTGGATGATGGATCAATGTAGGATGATGGATCAATGTTGGATGATGGATCAATGTTGGATAATGGATCAATGTTGGATGATGGATCAATGTAGGATGATGGATCAATGTTGGATGATGGATCAATGTTGGATAATGGATCAATGTTGGATGATGGATCAATGTTGGATAATCGATCAATGTTGGATGATGGATCAATGTTGGATAATCGATCAATGTTGGATAATGGATCAATGTTGGATGATGGATCAATGTAGGATGATGGATCAATGTTGGATGATGGATCAATGTTGGATAATGGATCAATGTTGGATGATGGATCAATGTTGGATAATCGATCAATGTTGGATAATGGATCAATGTTGGATGATGCATCAATGTTGGATAATCGATCAATGTTGGATGATGGATCAATGTTGGATGATGGATCAATGTTGAATGATCGATCAATGTTGGATGATGGATCAATGTTGAATGATGGATCAATGTTGGATAATGGATCAATGTTGGATGATGGATCAATGTTGGATGATGGATCAATGTTGGATAATGGATCAATGTTGGATGATGGATCAATGTTGGATAATGGATCAATGTTGGATGATGGATCAATGTTGGATGATGGATCAATGTTGGATAATACATCAATGTTGGATGATGGATCAATGTTGGATGATGGATCAATGTTGGATGATCGATCAATGTTGGATGATGGATCAATGTTGGATGATGGATCAATGTTGGAGAATCGATCAATGTTGGATGATGGATCAATGTTGGATAATGGATCAATGTTGGATAATGGATCAATGTTGGATGATGGATCAATGTTGGATAATCGATCAATGTTGGATGATGGATCGATGTTGGATGATGGATCCATGTTGGATAATGGATCAAGGTTGGATGATGGATCAATGTTGGATGATGGATCAATGTTGGATGATGGATCAATGTTGGATGATGGATCAATGTTGGACAATGGATCAATGTTGGATGATGGATCAATGTTGGATGATGGATCAATGTTGGATAATCGATCAATGTTGGATGATGGATCAATGTTGGACAATGGATCAATGTTGGATGATGGATCAATGTTGGATGATGGATCAATGTTGGGTGATGGATCAATGTTGAATAACGGATCAATGTTGGATGATGGATCAATGTTGGACAATGGATCAATGTTGGATGATGGATCAATGTTGGATGACGGATCAATGTTGGATAATGGATCAATGTTGGATGATGGATCAATGTTGGACAATGGATCAATGTTGGATGATGGATCAATGTTGGATGATGGATCAATGTTGGATAATCGATCAATGTTGGATGATGGATCAATGTTGGAATGATGGATCAATGTTGGATAATGGATCAATGTTGGATGATGGATCAATGTTGGATGATGGATCAATGTTGGACAATGGATCAATGTTGGATTATGGATCAATGTTGGATGATGGATCAATGTTGGATGATGGATCAATGTTGGATAATCGATCAATGTTGGATGATGGATCAATGTTGGAATGATGGATCAATGTTGGATAATGGATCAATGTTGGAATGATGGATCAATGTTGGATAATGGATCAATGTTGGATGATGGATCAATGTTGGATGATGGATCAATGTTGGATAATCGATCAATGTTGGATGATGGATCAATGTTGGATGATGGATCAATGTTTGATAATCGATCAATGTTGGATTATGGATCAATGTTGGATGATGGATCAATGTTGGATGATGGATCAATGTTGGATAATCGATCAATGTTGGATGATGGATCAATGTTGGATGATGGATCAATGTTGGATAATGGATCAATGTTGGATGATGGATCAATGTTGGACAATGGATCAATGTTGGATAATGGATCAATGTTGGATGATGGATCAATGTTGGATAATGGATCAATGTTGGATGATGGATCAATGTTGGAAGATGGATCAATGTTGGATGATGGATCAATGTTGGATAATAGATCAATGTTGGATAATGGATCACTATTGGATGATGGATCAATGTTAGATAAAGAATCAATGTCGGGTGATGGATCAATGTTGGATAATCGATCAATGTTGGATAATGGATCAATGTTGGATGATGGATCAATGTTGGATGATGGATCAATGTTGGACAATGGATCAATGTTGGATTATGGATCAATGTTGGATGATGGATCAATGTTGGATGATGGATCAATGTTGGATAATGGATCAATGTTGGATGATGGATCAATGTTGGATAATGGATCAATGTTGGATGATGGATCAATGTTGGATAATGGATCAATGTTGGATGATGGATCAATGTTGGAAAATGGATCAATGTTGGATGATGGATCAATGTTGGATGATGGATCAATGTTCGATGATGGATCAATGTTGGATAATGGATCAATGTTGGATGATGGATCAATGTTGGACAATGGATCAATGTTGGATGATGGATCAATGTTGGATTATGGATCAATGTTGGATGATGGATCAATGTTGGATAATGGATCAATGTTGGATGATGGATCAATGTTGGATAATGGATCGATGTTGGATGATGGATCAATGTTGGACAATGGATCAATGTTGGATAATGGATCAATATTGGATGATGGATCAATGTTGGATAATGGATCAATGTTGGATGATGGATCAATGTTGGAAGATGGATCAATGTTGGATGATGGATCAATGTTGGATAATAGATCAATGTTGGATAATGGATCACTATTGGATGATGGATCAATGTTAGATAAAGAATCAATGTCGGATGATGGATCAATGTTGGATAATCGATCAATGTTGGATAATGGATCAATGTTGGATGATGGATCAATGTTGGATGATGGATCACTGTTGGATAATGGATCAATGTTGGATGGTGGATCAATGTTGGATAATGGATCAATGCCGGATAATGGATCAATGCTGGATAATGGATCAATGTTGGATGATGGATCAATGTTGGAAGATGGATCAATGTTGGATAATGGATCAATGTTGGATGATGGAGCAACGTTGGATGTTGGAGCAATGTTGGATAATCGATCAATGTTGGATAATGGATCAATGTTGGATGATGGTTCAATGTTGGATAATCGATCAATGTTGGATAATGGGTCAATGTTGGATGATGGATCAATGTTGGATGATGGATCAATGTTGGATAATCGATCAATGTTGGATAATGGATCAATGTTGAATGATGGATCAATGTTGGACAATTGATCAATGTTGGATGATGGATCAATGTTGGATAATGGATCAATGTTGGATGATGGATCAATGTTGGATGATGGATCAATGTTGGATGATGGATCAATGTTGGATGATGGATCAATGTTGGATGATGGATCAATGTTGGATGATGGATCAATGTTGGATGATGGATTAATGTTGGATGATGGATCAATGTTGAATGATGGATCAATGTTGGACAATTGATCAATGTTGGATAATGGATCAATGTTAGATGATGGATCAATGTTGGATGATGGATCAATGTTGGATGATGGATCAATGTTGGATGATGGATCAATGTTGGATAATCGATCAATGTTGGATAATGGATCAATGTTGAATGATGGATCAATGTTGGACAATTGATCAATGTTGGATGATGGATCAATGTTGGATAATGGATCAATGTTGGATGATGGATCAATGTTGGATGATGAATCAATGTTGGATGATGGATCAATGTTGGATGATGGATCAATGTTGGATGATGGATCAATGTTGGATGATGGATCGATGTTGGATAATGGATCAATGTTGGATAATGGATCAATGTTGGATAATGGATGAATATTGGATAATGGATCAATGTTGGAATGATGGATCAATGTTGGATAATGGATCAATGTTGGATGATGGATCAATGTTGGATGATGGATCAATGTTGGATGATGGATCAATGTTGGATAATGGATCAATGTTGGATGATGGATCAATGTTGGATGATGGATCAATGTTGGATAATCGATCAATGTTGGATGATGGATCAATGTTGGATAATGGATCAATGTTGGATGATCGATCAATGTTGGATGATGGATCAATGTTGGATGATGGATCAATGTTGGATAATGGATCAATGTTGGATGGTGGATCAATGTTGGATAATGGATCAATGCCGGATAATGGATCAATGCTGGATAATGGATCAATGTTGGATGATGGATCAATGTTGGAAGATGGATCAATGTTGGATAATGGATCAATGTTGGATGATGGAGCAACGTTGGATGTTGGAGCAATGTTGGATAATCGATCAATGTTGGATAATGGATCAATGTTGGATGATGGATCAATGTTGGATAATGGTTCAATGTTGGATAATCGATCAATGTTGGATAATGGGTCAATGTTGGATGATGGATCAATGTTGGATGATGGATCAATGTTGGATGATGGATCAATGTTGGATGATGGATCAATGTTGGATAATCGATCAATGTTGGATAATGGATCAATGTTGAATGATGGATCAATGTTGGACAATTGATCAATGTTGGATGATGGATCAATGTTGGATAATGGATCAATGTTGGATGATGGATCAATGTTGGATGATGGATCAATGTTGGATGATGGATCAATGTTGGATAATGGATCAATGTTGGATGATGGATCAATGTTGGATAATGGATCAATGTTGGATGATGGATCAATGTTGGATAATGGATCAATGTTGGATGATGGATCAATGTTGGATAATGGATCAATGTTGGATGATGGATCAATGTTGGATGATGGATCAATGTTGGATGATAATCAATGTTGGATGACGGATCAATGTTGGATAATGGATCAATGTTGGATGATGGATCAATGTTGGATGATGGATCATTGTTGGATAATGGATCAATGTTGGATAATGGATCAATGTTGGATGATGGATCAATGTTGGATGATGGATCAATGTTGGATAATGGATCAATGTTGGATAATGGATCAATGTTGGATGATGGATCAATGTTGGATGATGGATCGATGTTGGATAATGGAACAATGTTGGATGATGGATCAATGTTGGATAATGGATCAATGTTGGGTGATGGATCAATGTTGGATGATGGATCAATGTTGGATGATGGATCAATGTTGGATGATGGATCAATGTTGGATGATGGATCAATGTTGGATGATGGATCAATGTTGGATGATGGATCAATGTTGGATAATGGATCAATGTTGGATGATGGATCAATGTTGGATAATCGATCAATGTTGGATGATGGATCAATGTTGGATAATGGATCAATGTTGGATGATGGATCAATGTTGGATGATGGATCAATGTTGGATAATGGATCAATGTTGGATAATGGATCAATGTTGGATGATGGATCAATGTTGGATTATGGATCAATGTTGGATGATGGATCAATGTTGGATTATGGATCAATGTTGGATGATGGATCAATTTTGGATAATGGATCAATGTTGGATGATGGATCAATGTTGGATAATGGATCAATGTTGGATAATGGATCAATGTTGGACAATGGATCAATGTTGGATTATGGATCAATGTTGGATGATGGATCAATGTTGGATAATGGATCAATGTTGGATGATGGATCAATGTTGGACAATGGATCAATGTTGGATAATGGATCAATGTTGGATGATGGATCAATGTTGGATAATGGATCAATGTTGGATGATGGATCAATGTTGGAAGATGGATCAATGTTGGATGATGGATCAATGTTGGATAATAGATCAATGTTGGATAATGGATCACTCTTGGATGATGGATCAATGTTAGATAAAGAATCAATGTCGGATGATGGATCAATGTTGGATAATCGATAAATGTTGGATAATGGATCAATGTTGGATGATGGATCAATGTTGGATGATGGATCAATGTTGGACAATGGATCAATGTTGGATTATGGATCAATGTTGGATGATGGATCAATGTTGGATAATGGATCAATGTTGGATGATGGATCAATGTTGGATAATGGATCAATGTTGGATGATGGATCAATGTTGGACAATGGATCAATGTTGGATGATGGATCAATGTTGGATGATGGATCAATGTTGGATAATCGATCAATGTTGGATAATGGATCAATGTTGGATGATGGATCAATGTTGGATGATGGATCAATGTTGGACAATGGATCAATGTTGGATTATGGATCAATGTTGGATGATGGATCAATGTTGGATAATGGATCAATGTTGGATGATGGATCAATGTTGGATAATGGATCAATGTTGGATGATGGATCAATGTTGGACAATGGATCAATGTTGGATTATGGATCAATGTTGGATGATGGATCAATGTTGGATGATGGATCAATGTTGGATAATGGATCAATGTTGGATGATGGATCAATGTTGGATAATCGATCAATGTTGAATAATGGATCAATGTTGGATGATGGATCAATGTTGGATGATGGATCAATGTTGGACAATGGATCAATGTTGGATAATGGATCAATGTTGGATGATGGATCAATGTTGGACAATGGATCAATGTTGGATGATGGATCAATGTTGGATTATGGATCAATGTTGGATGATGGATCAATGTTGGATAATGGATCAATGTTGGATGATGGATCAATGTTGGATAATGGATCGATGTTGGATGATGGATCAATGTTGGACAATGGATCAATGTTGGATAATGGATCAATGTTGGATGATGGATCAATGTTGGATAATGGATCAATGTTGGATGATGGATCAATGTTGGAAGATGGATCAATGTTGGATGATGGATCAATGTTGGATAATAGATCAATGTTGGATAATGGATCACTATTGGATGATGGATCAATGTTAGATAAAGAATCAATGTCGATGATGGATCAATGTTGGATAATCGATCAATGTTGGATAATGGATCAATGTTGGATGATGGATCAATGTTGGATGATGGATCACTGTTGGATAATGGATCAATGTTGGATGGTGGATCAATGTTGGATAATGGATCAATGCCGGATAATGGATCAATGCTGGACAATGGATCAATGTTGGATGATGGATCAATGTTGGAAGATGGATCAATGTTGGATAATGGATCAATGTTGGATGATGGAGCAACGTTGGATGTTGGAGCAATGTTGGATAATCGATCAATGTTGGATAATGGATCAATGTTGGATGATGGTTCAATGTTGGATAATCGATCAATGTTGGATAATGGGTCAATGTTGGATGATGGATCAATGTTGGATGATGGATCAATGTTGGATGATGGATCAATGTTGGATGATGGATCAATGTTGGATAATCGATCAATGTTGGATAATGGATCAATGTTGAATGATGGATCAATGTTGGATGATGGATCGATGTTGGATAATGGATCAATGTTGGATAATGGATCAATGTTGGATAATGGATGAATGTTGGATAATGGATCAATGTTGGATGATGGATCAATGTTGGATAATCGATCAATGTTGGATAATGGATCAATGTTGGATGATGGATCAATGTTGGATGATGGATCAATGTTGGATGATGGATCAATGTTGGATGATGGATCGATGTTGGATAATGGATCAATGTTGGATAATGGATCAATGTTGGATAATGGATGAATGTTGGATAATGGATCAATGTTGGATGATGGATCAATGTTGGATGATGGATCAATGTTGGATAATGGATCAATGTTGGATGATGGATCAATGTTGGATGATGGATCAATGTTGGATGATGGATCGATGTTGGATAATGGATCAATGTTGGATAATGGATCAATGTTAGATAATGGATGAATGTTGGATAATGGATCAATGTTGGATGATGGATCAATGTTGGATAATCGATCAATGTTGGATAATGGATCAATGTTGGATGATGGATCAATGTTGGATGATGGATCAATGTTGGATGATGGATCAATGTTGGATGATGGATCAATGTTGGATGATGGATCGATGTTGGATAATGGATCAATGTTGGATGATGGATCAATGTTGGATGATGGATCAATGTTGGATGATGGATCAATGTTGGATAATGGATCAATGTTGGATAATGGATCAATGTTGGATGATGGATCAATGTTGGATGATGGATCAATGTTGGATGATGGATCAATGTTGGATAATGGATCAATGTTGGATGATGGATCAATGTTGGATGATGGATCAATGTTGGATGATGGATCAATGTTGGATGATGGATCAATGTTGGATAATGGATCAATGTTGGATGATGGATCAATGTTGGATGATGGATCAATGTTGGATAATGGATCAATGTTGGATGTTGGATCAATGTTGGATAATGGATCAATGCCGGATAATGGATCAATGCTGGATAATGGATCAATGTTGGATGATGGATCAATGTTGGATGATGGATCAATGTTGGATAATGGATCAATGTTGGATAATGGATCAATGTTGGATGATGGATCAATGTTGGATAATCGATCAATGTTGGATGATGGATCAATGTTGGATGATGGATCAATGTTGGATGATGGATCAATGTTGGATGATGAATCAACGTTGGATAATGGATCAATGCCGGATAATGGATCAATGCTGGATAATGGATCAATGTTGGATGATGGATCAATGTTGGATGATGTATCAATGTTGGATAATGGATCAATGTTGGATAATGGATCAATGTTGGATGATGGATCAATGTTGGATAATCGATCAATGTTGGATAATGGACCAATGTTGGATGATGGATCAATGTTGGATAATCGATCAATGTTGGATGATGGATCAATGTTGGATGATGGATCAATGTTGGATAATGGATCAATGTTGGATGGTGGATCAATGTTGGATAATGGATCAATGCCGGATAATGGATCAATGCTGGATAATGGATCAATGTTGGATGATGGATCAATGTTGGAAGATGGATCAATGTTGGATAATGGATCAATGTTGGATGATGGAGCAACGTTGGATGTTGGAGCAATGTTGGATGATGGATCAATGTTGGATGATGGATCAATGTTGGATGATGGATCAATGTTGGATAATGGATCAATGTTGGATGATGGATCAATGTTGGATAATCGATCAATGTTGGATGATGGATCAATGTTGGATAATGGATCAATGTTGGATGATGGATCAATGTTGGATGATGGATCAATGTTGGATAATGGATCAATGTTGGATAATGGATCAATGTTGGATGATGGATCAATGTTGGATTATGGATCAATGTTGGATGATGGATCAATGTTGGATTATGGATCAATGTTGGATGATGGATCAATTTTGGATAATGGATCAATGTTGGATGATGGATCAATGTTGGATAATGGATCAATGTTGGATAATGGATCAATGTTGGACAATGGATCAATGTTGGATTATGGATCAATGTTGGATGATGGATCAATGTTGGATAATGGATCAATGTTGGATGATGGATCAATGTTGGATAATGGATCAATGTTGGATGATGGATCAATGTTGGACAATGGATCAATGTTGGATAATGGATCAATGTTGGATGATGGATCAATGTTGGATAATGGATCAATGTTGGATGATGGATCAATGTTGGAAGATGGATCAATGTTGGATGATGGATCAATGTTGGATAATAGATCAATGTTGGATAATGGATCACTATTGGATGAAGGATCAATGTTAGATAAAGAATCAATGTCGGATGATGGATCAATGTTGGATAATCGATAAATGTTGGATAATGGATCAATGTTGGATGATGGATCAATGTTGGATGATGGATCAATGTTGGACAATGGATCAATGTTGGATTATGGATCAATGTTGGATGATGGATCAATGTTGGATAATGGATCAATGTTGGATGATGGATCAATGTTGGATAATGGATCAATGTTGGATGATGGATCAATGTTGGACAATGGATCAATGTTGGATGATGGATCAATGTTGGATGATGGATCAATGTTGGATAATCGATCAATGTTGGATAATGGATCAATGTTGGATGATGGATCAATGTTGGATGATGGATCAATGTTGGACAATGGATCAATGTTGGATTATGGATCAATGTTGGATGATGGATCAATGTTGGATAATGGATCAATGTTGGATGATGGATCAATGTTGGATAATGGATCAATGTTGGATGATGGATCAATGTTGGACAATGGATCAATGTTGGATTATGGATCAATGTTGGATGATGGATCAATGTTGGATGATGGATCAATGTTGGATAATGGATCAATGTTGGATGATGGATCAATGTTGGATAATCGATCAATGTTGAATAATGGATCAATGTTGGATGATGGATCAATGTTGGATGATGGATCAATGTTGGACAATGGATCAATGTTGGATAATGGATCAATGTTGGATGATGGATCAATGTTGGACAATGGATCAATGTTGGATGATGGATCAATGTTGGATGATGGATCAATGTTGGATGATGGATCAATGTTGGATAATGGATCAATGTTGGATGATGGATCAATGTTGGATAATGGATCGATGTTGGATGATGGATCAATGTTGGACAATGGATCAATGTTGGATAATGGATCAATGTTGGATGATGGATCAATGTTGGATAATGGATCAATGTTGGATGATGGATCAATGTTGGAAGATGGATCAATGTTCGATGATGGATCAATGTTGGATAATAGATCAATGTTGGATAATGGATCACTATTGGATGATGGATCAATGTTAGATAAAGAATCAATGTCGATGATGGATCAATGTTGGATAATCGATCAATGTTGGATAATGGATCAATGTTGGATGATGGATCAATGTTGGATGATGGATCACTGTTGGATAATGGATCAATGTTGGATGGTGGATCAATGTTGGATAATGGATCAATGCCGGATAATGGATCAATGCTGGATAATGGATCAATGTTGGATGATGGATCAATGTTGGAAGATGGATCAATGTTGGATAATGGATCAATGTTGGATGATGGAGCAACGTTGGATTTGGAGCAATGTTGGATAATCGATCAATGTTGGATAATGGATCAATGTTGGATGATGGTTCAATGTTGGATAATCGATCAATGTTGGATAATGGGTCAATGTTGGATGATGGATCAATGTTGGATGATGGATCAATGTTGGATGATGGATCAATGTTGGATGATGGATCAATGTTGGATAATCGATCAATGTTGGATAATGGATCAATGTTGAATGATGGATCAATGTTGGACAATTGATCAATGTTGGATGATGGATCAATGTTGGATAATGGATCAATGTTGGATGATGGATCAATGTTGGATGATGGATCAATGTTGGATGATGGATCAATGTTGGATAATGGATCAATGTTGGATGATGGATCAATGTTGGATGATGGATCAATGTTGGATGATGGATCAATGTTGGATGATGGATCGATGTTGGATAATGGATCAATGTTGGATGATGGATCAATGTTGGATGATGGATCAATGTTGGATGATGGATCAATGTTGGATAATGGATCAATGTTGGATAATGGATCAATGTTGGATGATGGATCAATGTTGGATGATGGATCAATGTTGGATGATGGATCAATGTTGGATAATGGATCAATGTTGGATGATGGATCAATGTTGGATGATGGATCAATGTTGGATGATGGATCAATGTTGGATGATGGATCAATGTTGGATAATGGATCAATGTTGGATGATGGATCAATGTTGGATGATGGATCAATGTTGGATAATGGATCAATGTTGGATGGTGGATCAATGTTGGATAATGGATCAATGCCGGATAATGGATCAATGCTGGATAATGGATCAATGTTGGATGATGGATCAATGTTGGATGATGGATCAATGTTGGATAATGGATCAATGTTGGATAATGGATCAATGTTGGATGATGGATCAATGTTGGATAATCGATCAATGTTGGATGATGGATCAATGTTGGATGATGGATCAATGTTGGATGATGGATCAATGTTGGATGATGAATCAACGTTGGATAATGGATCAATGCCGGATAATGAATCAATGCTGGATAATGGATCAATGTTGGATGATGGATCAATGTTGGATGATGGATCAATGTTGGATAATGGATCAATGTTGGATAATGGATCAATGTTGGATGATGGATCAATGTTGGATAATCGATCAATGTTGGATAATGGACCAATGTTGGATGATGGATCAATGTTGGATAATCGATCAATGTTGGATGATGGATCAATGTTGGATGATGGATCAATGTTGGATAATGGATCAATGTTGGATGGTGGATCAATGTTGGATAATGGATCAATGCCGGATAATGGATCAATGCTGGATAATGGATCAATGTTGGATGATGGATCAATGTTGGAAGATGGATCAATGTTGGATAATGGATCAATGTTGGATGATGGAGCAACGTTGGATGTTGGAGCAATGTTGGATAATCGATCAATGTTGGATAATGGATCAATGTTGGATGATGGATCAATGTTGGATAATGGTTCAATGTTGGATAATCGATCAATGTTGGATAATGGGTCAATGTTGGATGATGGATCAATGTTGGATGATGGATCAATGTTGGATGATGGATCAATGTTGGATGATGGATCAATGTTGGATAATCGATCAATGTTGGATAATGGATCAATGTTGAATGATGGATCAATGTTGGACAATTGATCAATGTTGGATGATGGATCAATGTTGGATAATGGATCAATGTTGGATGATGGATCAATGTTGGATGATGGATCAATGTTGGATGATGGATCAATGTTGGATAATGGATCAATGTTGGATGATGGATCAATGTTGGATAATGGATCAATGTTGGATGATGGATCAATGTTGGATAATGGATCAATGTTGGATGATGGATCAATGTTGGATAATGGATCAATGTTGGATAATGGATCAATGTTGGATGATGGATCAATGTTGGATAATGGATCAATGTTGGGTGATGGATCAATGTTGGATGATGGATCAATGTTGGATGATGGATCAATGTTGGATAATGGATCAATGTTGGATAATGGATCAATGTTGGATGATGGATCAATGTTGGATAATCGATCAATGTTGGATGATGGATCAATGTTGGATAATGGATCAATGTTGGATGATGGATCAATGTTGGATAATGGATCAATGTTGGGTGATGGATCAATGTTGGATGATGGATCAATGTTGGATAATGGATCAATGTTGGATAATGGATCAATGTTGGATGATGGATCAATGTTGGATAATCGATCAATGTTGGATGATGGATCAATGTTGGATGATGGATCAATGTTGGATGATGGATCAATGTTGGATAATGGACCAATGTTGGATGATGGATCAATGTTGGATAATGGATCAATGTTGGATAATCGATCAATGTTGGATGATGGATCAATGTTGGGTGATGGATCAATGTTGGATGATGGATCAATGTTGAATGATCGATCAATGTTGGATGATGGATCAATGTTGGATGATGGATCAATGTTGGATAATGGATCAATGTTGGATGATGGATCAATGTTGGATGATGGATCAATGTTGGATAATGGATCAATGTTGGATGATGGATCAATGTTGGATAATGGATCAATGTTGGATAATGGATCAATGTTGGATGATGGATCAATGTTGGATAATCGATCAATGTTGGATGATGGATCAATGTTGGATGATGGATCAATGTTGGATGATGGATCAATGATGGATAATGGACCAATGTTGGATGATGGATCAATGTTGGTTAATCGATCAATGTTGGATGATGGATCAATGTTGGATGATGGATCAATGTTGGATGATGGATCAATGTTGAATGATCGATCAATGTTGGATGATGGATCAATGTTGGATGATGGATCAATGTTGGATGATGGATCAATGTTGGATGATGGATCAATGTTGGATAATCGATCAATGTTGGATGACAGATCAATGTTGGATGATGGATCAATGTTGGATGATGGATCAATGTTGGATGATGGATCAATGTTGGATAATGGATCAATGTTGGATGATGGATCAATGTTGGATGATGGATCAATGTTGGATAATGGATCAATGTTGGATGATGGATCAATGTTGGATGATGGATCAATGTTGGATGATGGATCAATGTTGGATGATCGATCAATGTTGGATGACGGATCAATGTTGGATGATGGATCAATGTTGGATGATGGATCAATGTTGGATAATAGATCAATGTTGGATAATGGATCAATGTTGGATAATGGATCAATGTTGGATGATGGATCAATGTTGGATGATGGATCAATGTTGGATAATGGACCAATGTTGGATGATGGATCAATGTTGGATAATCGATCAATGTTGGATGATGGATCAATGTTGGATGATGGATCAATGTTGGATGATGGATCAAAGTTGGATGATGGATCAATGTTGGATAATGGACCAATGTTGGATGATGGATCAATGTTGGATAATCGATCAATGTTGGATGATGGATCAATGTTGGATGATGGATCAATGTTGAATGATGGATCAATGTTGAATGATCGATCAATGTTGGATGATGGATCAATGTTGGATGATGGATCAATGTTGGATAATGGATCAATGTTGGATGATGGATCAATGTTGGATGATGGGTCAATGTTGGATGATGGATCAATGTTGGATGATGGATCAATGTTGGATAATGGATCAATGTTGGATGATGGATCAATGTTGGATGATGGATCAATGTTGGATGATGGATCAATGTTGGATGATCGATCAATGTTGGATGACGGATCAATGTTGGATGATGGATCAATGTTGGATGATGGATCAATGTTGGATAATAGATCAATGTTGGATAATGGATCAATGTTGGATAATCGATCAATGTTGGATAATGGATCAATGTTGGATGATGGATCAATGTTGGATGATGGATCAATGTTGAATGATCGATCAATGTTGGATGATGGATCAATGTTGGATGACGGATCAATGTTGGATAATGGATCAATGTTGGATGATGGATCAATGTTGGATGATGGATCAATGTTGGATGATGGATCAATGTTGAATGATCGATCAATGTTGAATGATGGATCAATGTTGGATGATGGATCAATGTTGGATGACGGATCAATGTTGGATGATGGATCAATGTTGGATGATCGATCAATGTTGGATGATGGATCAATGTTGGATGACGGATCAATGTTGGATGATGGATCAATGTTGAATGATCGATCAATGTTGAATGATGGATCAATGTTGGATGATGGATCAATGTTGGATGACGGATCAATGTTGGATGATGGATCAATGTTGGATGATCGATCAATGTTGGATGATGGATCAATGTTGGATGACGGATCAATGTTGGATGATGGATCAATGTTGGATGACGGATCAATGTTGGATGATGGATCAATGTTGAATGATCGATCAATGTTGGATGATGGATCAATGTTGGATGATGGATCAATGTTGAATGATCGATCAATGTTGAATGATCGATCAATGTTGGATGATGGATCAATGTTGGATGACGGATCAATGTTGGATAATGGATCAATGTTGGATGATGGATCAATGTTGGATGATGGATCAATGTTGAATGATCGATCAATGTTGGATGATGGATCAATGTTGGATGACGGATCAATGTTGGATAATGGATCAATGTTGGATGATGGATCAATGTTGGATGATGGATCAATGTTGGATGATGGATCAATGTTGGATGATCGATCAATGTTGGATGACGGATCAATGTTGGATGATGGATCAATGTTGGATGATGGATCAATGTTGGATAATGGATCAATGTTGGATAATGGATCAATGTTGGATAATGGATCAATGTTGGATGATGGATCAATGTTGGATAATCGATCAATGTTGGATGATGGATCAATGTTGGATGATGGATCAATGTTAGATGATGGATCAATGTTGGATGATGGATCAATGTTGGATAATCGGTCAATGTTGGATGATGGATCAATGTTGAATGATGGATCAATGTTGGACAATGTATCAATGTTGGATGATGGATCAATGTTGGATAATGGATCAATGTTGGATGATGGATCAATGTTGGATAATGGATCAATGTTGGATATTAGATCAATGTTGGATAATGGATCAATGTTGGATGTTGGATCAATGTTGGATAATGGATCAATGTTGGATAATGGATCAATGATGAATGATCGATCAATGTTAGATGATGGATCAATGTTGGATGATTGATCAATGTTGGATGATGGATCAATGTTGGATGATGGATCGATGTTGGCTAATGGATCAATGTTGGACAATGGATCAATGTTGGATGATGGATGAATGTTGGATAATGGATCAATGTTCGATGATGGATCAATGTTGGATGATGGATCAATGTTGGATAATGGATCAATGTTGGATGTTGGATCAATGTTGGATAATGGATCAATGTTGGATAATGGATCAATGTTGGATGATCGATCAATGTTAGATGATGGATCAATGTTGGATAATCGATCAATGTAGGATGATGAATCAATGTTGGATGATGGATCAATGTTGGATGATGGATCGATGTTGGATAATGGATCAATGTTGGACAATGGATCAATGTTGGATGATGGATGAATGTTGGATAATGGATCAATGTTCGATGATGGATCAATGTTGGATGATGGATCAATGTTGGGTGATGGATCAATGTTGGATGATGGATCAATGTTGGATAATGGATCAATGTTGGATGATGGATCGATGTTGGATAATGGATCAATGTTGGACAATGGATCAATGTTGGATGATGGATGAATGTTGGATAATGGATCAATGTTGGATGATGGATCAATGTTGGATGATGGATCAATGTTGGGTGATGCATCAATGTTGGATGATGGATCAATGTTGGATAATCGATCAATGTTGGATGATGGATCAATGTTGGATGATGGATCAATGTTGAATGATGGATCAATGTTGAATGATCGATCAATGTTGGATGATGGATCAATGTTGGATGATGGATCAATGTTGGATAATGGATCAATGTTGGATGATGGATCAATGTTGGATGATGGGTCAATGTTGGATGATGGATCAATGTTGGATGATGGATCAATGTTGGATAATGGATCAATGTTGGATGATGGATCAATGTTGGATGATGGATCAATGTTGGATGATGGATCAATGTTGGATGATCGATCAATGTTGGATGACGGATCAATGTTGGATGATGGATCAATGTTGGATGATGGATCAATGTTGGATAATAGATCAATGTTGGATAATGGATCAATGTTGGATAATCGATCAATGTTGGATAATGGATCAATGTTGGATGATGGATCAATGTTGGATGATGGATCAATGTTGAATGATCGATCAATGTTGGATGATGGATCAATGTTGGATGACGGATCAATGTTGGATAATGGATCAATGTTGGATGATGGATCAATGTTGGATGATGGATCAATGTTGGATGATGGATCAATGTTGAATGATCGATCAATGTTGAATGATGGATCAATGTTGGATGATGGATCAATGTTGGATGACGGATCAATGTTGGATGATGGATCAATGTTGGATGATCGATCAATGTTGGATGATGGATCAATGTTGGATGACGGATCAATGTTGGATAATGGATCAATGTTGAATGATCGATCAATGTTGGATGATGGATCAATGTTGGATGATGGATCAATGTTGAATGATCGATCAATGTTGAATGATCGATCAATGTTGGATGATGGATCAATGTTGGATGACGGATCAATGTTGGATAATGGATCAATGTTGGATGATGGATCAATGTTGGATGATGGATCAATGTTGAATGATCGATCAATGTTGGATGATGGATCAATGTTGGATGACGGATCAATGTTGGATAATGGATCAATGTTGGATGATGGATCAATGTTGGATGATGGATCAATGTTGGATGATGGATCAATGTTGGATGATCGATCAATGTTGGATGACGGATCAATGTTGGATGATGGATCAATGTTGGATGATGGATCAATGTTGGATAATGGATCAATGTTGGATAATCGATCAATGTTGGATAATGGATCAATGTTGGATGATGGATCAATGTTGGATAATCGATCAATGTTGGATGATGGATCAATGTTGGATGATGGATCAATGTTAGATGATGGATCAATGTTGGATGATGGATCAATGTTGGATAATCGGTCAATGTTGGATGATGGATCAATGTTGAATGATGGATCAATGTTGGATAATGTATCAATGTTGGATGATGGATCAATGTTGGATAATGGATCAATGTTGGATGATGGATCAATGTTGGATAATGGATCAATGTTGGATATTAGATCAATGTTGGATAATGGATCAATGTTGGATGTTGGATCAATGTTGGATAATGGATCAATGTTGGATAATGGATCAATGATGAATGATCGATCAATGTTAGATGATGGATCAATGTTGGATGATTGATCAATGTTGGATGATGGATCAATGTTGGATGATGGATCGATGTTGGCTAATGGATCAATGTTGGACAATGGATCAATGTTGGATGATGGATGAATGTTGGATAATGGATCAATGTTCGATGATGGATCAATGTTGGATGATGGATCAATGTTGGATAATGGATCAATGTTGGATGTTGGATCAATGTTGGATAATGGATCAATGTTGGATAATGGATCAATGTTGGATGATCGATCAATGTTAGATGATGGATCAATGTTGGATAATCGATCAATGTAGGATGATGAATCAATGTTGGATGATGGATCAATGTTGGATGATGGATCGATGTTGGATAATGGATCAATGTTGGACAATGGATCAATGTTGGATGATGGATGAATGTTGGATAATGGATCAATGTTCGATGATGGATCAATGTTGGATGATGGATCAATGTTGGGTGATGGATCAATGTTGGATGATGGATCAATGTTGGATAATGGATCAATGTTGGATGATGGATCGATGTTGGATAATGGATCAATGTTGGACAATGGATCAATGTTGGATGATGGATGAATGTTGGATAATGGATCAATGTTGGATGATGGATCAATGTTGGATGATGGATCAATGTTGGGTGATGCATCAATGTTGGATGATGGATCAATGTTGGATAATGGATCAATGTTGGATGATGGATCAATGTTGGGTGATGGATCAATGTTGGATGATGGATCAATGTTGGATGGTGGATCAATGTTGGATAATGGATCAATGTTGGGTGATGGATCAATGTTGGATGATGGATCAATGTTGGATGATGGATCAATGTTGGATAATGGATCAATGTTGGATGATGGATCAACGTTGGGTGATGGATCAATGTTGGATGATGGATCAATGTTGGATGGTGGATCAATGTTGGATAATGGATGAATGTTGGATAATGGACCAATGTTGGATGATGGATCAATGTTGGATAATCGATCAATGTTGGATGATGGATCAATGTTGGATGATGGATCAATGTTGGATAATGGATCAATGTTGGACAATAGATCAATGTTGGATAATGGATCAATGTTGGATGATGGATCAATGTTGGATGATGGATGAATGTTGGATAATGGATCAATGTTGGATGATGGATCAATGTTGGATAATGGATCAATGTTGGATGATGGATCAATGTTGAATGATCGATCAATGTTGGATGATGGATCAATGTTGGGTGATGGATCAATGTTGGATGATGGATCAATGTTGGATGATGGATCAATGTTTGATAATGGATCAATGTTGGATGATGGATCAATGTTGGGTGATGGATCAATGTTGGATGATGGATCAATGTTGGATGATGGATGAATGTTGGATAATGGATCAATGTTGGATGATGGATCAATGTTGGATAATCGATCAATGTTGGATGATGGATCAATGTTGGATGATGGATCAATGTTTGATAATAGATCAATTTTGAATAATGGATCAATGTTGGATAATGGATCAATGTTGGATGATGGATCAACGTTGGATGATGGATCAATGTTGGATAATGGATCAATGTTGAATGATCGATCAATGTTAGATGATGGATCAATGTTGGATGATGGATCGATGTTGGATAATGGATCAATGTTGGATGATGGATGAATGTTGGATGATGGATCAATGTTGGATGATGGATCAATGTTGGATGATGGATCAATGTTGGATGGTGGATCAATGTTGGATGATGGATCAATGTTGGATGATGGATCAATGTTGGATAATGGATCAATGTTGGATGATGGATCAATGTTGAATGATGGATCAATGTTATTTGATGGATCAATGTTGGATAATGGATCAATGTTGGATGATGGATCAATGTTGAATGATGGATCAATGTTGGATAATGGATCAATGTTGGGTGATGGATCAATGTTGGGTGATGGATCAATGTTGGATGATGGATCAATGTTGGATAATGGATCAATGTTGGATAATCGATCAATGTTGGATGATGGATCAATGTTGGATGATGGATCAATGTTTGATAATAGATCAATTTTGAATAATGGATCAATGTTGGATAATGGATCAATGTTGGATGATGGATCAATGTTGGATAATGGATCAATGTTGGATAATGGATCAATGTGGAATGATGGATCAATGTTGGATGATGGATCAATGTTGGATGATGGATCAATGTTGGATAATGGATCAATGTGGAATGATGGATCAATGTTGGATGATGGATCAATGTTGGATGATGGATCAATGTTGGATAATGGATCAATGTTGGATAATGGATCAATGTTGGATGATGGATCAATGTTGGATGATGGATGAATGTTGGATAATGGATCAATGTTCGATGATGGATCAATGTTGGATGATGGATCAATGTTGGATAATGGATCAATGTTGGATGATGGATGAATGCTGGATAATGGATCAATGTTCGATGATGGATCAATGTTGGATAATGGATCAATGTTGGATGATGGATCAATGTGGAATGATGGATCAATGTTGGATGATGGATCAATGTTGGATGATGGATCAATGTTGGATACTGTATCAATGTTGGATGATGGATCAATGTTGGATAATGGATCAATGTGGAATGATCGATCATTGTTGGATAATGGATCAATGTTGGATGATGGATCGATGTTGGATAATGGATCAATGTTTTGGACAATGGATCAATGTTGGATGATGGATGAATGTTGGATAATGGATCAATGTTCGATGATGGATCAATGTTGGATAATCGATCAGTGTTGGATAATGGATCAATGTTGGATGATGGATCAATGTTGGATGATGGATCAATGTTGGACAATTGATAAATGTTGGATGATGGATCAATGTTGGATAATGGATCAATGTTGGATAATGGATCAATGTTGGATGATGGATCAATGTTGAATGATGGATCAATGTTGGATGATGGATCAATGTTGGATAATGGATCAATGTTGGATGATGGATCAATGTTGGATAATGGATCAATGTTGGATGATGGATCAATGTTGGATAATGGATCAATGTTGGATAATGGATCAATGTTGGATGATCGATCAATGTTGGATGATGGATCAATGTTGGATAATGGATCAATGTTGGATAATGGATCAATGTTGGATAATGGATCAATGTTGGATGATGGATCAATGTTGGATGATGGATCAATGTTGGATAATGGATCAATGTTGGATGATGGATCAATGTTGGATAATGGATCAATGTTGGATAATGGATCAATGTTGGATAATGGATCAATGTTGGATGATCGATCAATGTTGGATGATGGATCAATGTTGGATAATGGATCAATGTTGGATAATGGATCAATGTTGGATGATGGATCAATGTTGGATAATGGATCAATGTTGGATGATGGATCAATGTTGGATGATGGATCAATGTTGGATGATGGATCAATGTTGGATAATGGATCAATGTTGGATGATGGATCAATGTTGGATGATGGATCAATGTTGGATGATGGATCAATGTTGGATAATGGATCAATGTTGGATAATGGATCAATGTTGGGTGATGGATCAATGTTGGATGATGGATCAATGTTGGATAATGGATCAATTTTGGATGATGGATCAATGTTGGATAATGGATCAATGTTGGATAATGGATCAATGTTGGATAATGGATCAATGTTGGATGATGGATCAATGTTGGATAATGGATCAATGTTGGATAATGGATCAATGTTGGATGATCGATCAATGTTGGATGATGGATCAATGTTGGATAATGGATCAATGTTGGATAATGGATCAATGTTGGATAATGGATCAATGTTGGATAATGGATCAATGTTGGATGATGGATCAATGTTGGATAATGGATCAATGTTGGATAATGGAACAATGTTGGATAATGGATCAATGTTGGATAATGGATCAATGTTGGATGATCGATCAATGTTGGATAATGGATCAATGTTGGATTATGGATCAATGTTGCATAATGGATCAATGTTGGATGATGGATCAATGTTGGATGATGGATCAATGTTGGATGATGGATCAATGTTGGATAATGGATCAATGTTGGATGATGGATCAATGTTGGATAATGGATCAATGTTGGATGATGGATCAATGTTGGATAATGGATCAATGTTGGATAATGGATCAATGTTGGATAATGGATCAATGTTGGATGATGGATCAATGTTGGATAATGGATCAATGTTGGATAATGGATCAATGTTGGATGATCGATCAATGTTGGATGATGGATCAATGTTGGATAATGGATCAATGTTGGATAATGGATCAATGTTGGATAATGGATCAATGTTGGATAATGGATCAATGTTGGATGATGGATCAATGTTGGATGATGGATCAATGTTGGATAATGGATCAATGTTGGATGATGGATCAATGTTGGATAATGGATCAATGTTGGATAATGGATCAATGTTGGATAATGGATCAATGTTGGATGATCGATCAATGTTGGATGATGGATCAATGTTGGATAATGGATCAATGGTGGATAATGGAACAATGTTGGATAATGGATTAATATTATTATAACCAGGAAAAGTGCCCGATCCTCGCTCTGCCATTCACCCTCTTCCTACAAGGTTCCTTCATGAGTACTCTTGCTAATTGCTGTAACATCTTCTCCCAATGGCCGCCACCCACTGTGTTCCTCCAGATGATTGGTCCTTCCTGCCCTCTGCACTCCCTATCACTCACTCAGGACACCACACCACCATTCCTTACTGAGTGACAATCGAGCCCCTTGAGTGCACTCAGGATCACTGCCCTTACACTTTGAGCCACGGCTTTTCGGTAAATCACACGCCATGTGTTAAATGCTGGCACTAACATGGCACAGTGCCAGACACAGAGGCCTCCGTGGTTTTATAAGTGGATCTGAGATGTGGCCTGGGGATGAGGTTAGGCTGGTGCTTTACTGATGGACAGAGTCTCTGTTACAGCCTCTGAGGGTTGGCCTGAGGGTGGTGGGGAATGGCATCTCTCACCCCTCTCCCCCTCCCCTCCACTCTCTCCCTCTCCTTCTTCCTCTCCCTCTGCCTCTCTCTCTCTCTCATGTTGTCCATCAGTCTGCTCTGTGTGTGTGTGTGTGATGTACTGTAAACTTATATGTACAGAATCCAAACAGTGTGTAAGTCTGTGATAGCCGTGTAAACATTTTATGTTGTTAAACTTTATGGTGGGAACCAAATGAGGAGGTTCGTGGACAGTACTAAAGGAGATAGTACTAAAGCCTGTAAGGAACTAGATAATGAAGTCAGCGTGACTAAGGGGAAGAATGGGCAGGGAGCAGATGATGAACACAAAAGGGACAAATGGTCTGAGGTGCATTTGTTTTAATGTGAGATGTGTAGTAGGTAAGGCAGATAAACGTAGGGCTTGGATTAGTACCTGGGAGTATGATGTTATTGCTATTACTGAGACTTGGTTGAGGGAAGGGCATGATTGGTAACTAAATATCCCAGAATATCGATGCTTCAAGTGGGATAGAGAGGGAGGTAAAAGGGATGGAGGAGTTGCATTACTGTTCAGTGAGAGTATCACAGCTGTGCTGAAGGAGGGCACTATGGAGGACTCGAACAGTGAGGCAATATGGGCAGAGCTCAGAAATAGGAAGGGAGAGGTAACAATTTTGGGGCTGTACTACAGACCTCCCAACAGCGAGCGTGAGATAGAGGTACAGATATGTAAACAGATTACGGAAAGATATGGGAGCAACAGGGTGGTGGTGATGGGAGATTTTAAGTTTCCCAACATTGACTGGGATTCACTTCGTGTTAGAGGTCTGGATGGAGCAGAATTTGTAAGGAGCATCCAGAAGGGTTTTCTAGAGCAATTTGTAAATAGTCCAACTCGGGAAGGGGCCAGACTGGACCTGGTGTTGGGTCAAGTCGGCATAAGGAGGGAGGAGGTGATGGACATTAAGGTGGACAAGTCCCCAGGTCCAGAAGGGATCTATCCCAGGTTACTGAAGGAAGCAAGAGAGGAAATAGCTGGGGCTTTAACAGATATCTTTGCAGTATCCTTGAACATGGGTGAGGTCCTGGAGGGCTGGAGAATTGCTAATGTAGTCCCCTTGTTTAAGAAAGGTACCAGGGATAATCCAGCTAATTATAGACCGGTGAGCCTGGCGTCAGTGGTAGGGAAGCTGCTGGAGAAGATACTGAGGGATAGGATCTATTTACATTTGAAAGAAAATGGGCTTATCAGAGATAGACAACATGGTTTTGTGCAGGGAAGGTCATGTCTTACCAACTTAACAGAATTCTTTGAGAAAGTGACAAAGTTGATTGATGAGGGAAGGGCTATAGATGTCATATACATGGACTTCAGTAAGGCGTTTGGTAAGGTTCCCCATGGTAGGCTGATGGTGAAAGTGAAGTCGCATGGAATCCACGGTGTACTAGCTAGATGGATAGAGGACTACCGAGGCAGCAGGAGACAGAGCATAGTAATGGAAGGGAGTTTCTCAAAATGGAGAACTGTGACCAGTGGTGTTCCACAGGAATCAGTACTGAGACCATTGTTGTTTATGATATATGTAAGTGATCTGGAAGAAGGTATAGGTGGTCTGATTAACAAGTTTTCAGATGACACTAAGATTGGTGGAGTAGCAGATAGTGAAGGGGACTGTCACAGAATACAGCAGAATATAGATAGATTGGAGAGTTGGGCAGAGAAATGGCAGATGGAGTTCAATCCGGGCAAATGCGAGGTGATGTATTTTGGAAGATCCAATTCCAGAATGAACTATACAGTAAATGCAAAAGTCCTGGGGAAAATTAATGTACAGAGAGATCTGGGTGTTCAGGTCCATTGTGCTCTGAAGGTGGCAACGCAGGTCAGTGGAGTGGTCAAGGTGGCATATGGCATGCTTTCCTTCATCGGACGGGGTAGTGAGTACAAGAATTAGCAAGTCATGTTACAGTTGTATAGGACTTTGATTCGGACACATTTGGAATATTCCATACAGTTCTGGTCGCCATGTTACCAAAAGGATGTGGGTGCATTTGAGAGAGTGCAGAGGAGGTTCACCAGGATGTTGCCTGGTATGAAGGGTGCTAGCTATGGGGACAGGTTGAGTCGATTAGGATTATTTTCATTAGAAAGACAGAGGTTGAGATCTACAAAATCATGAGAGGTACAGACAGGGTGGATAGCAAGAAACTTTTTCCCAGAGTGGGGGACTCAATTACTAGGGGTCACGAGTTCAAAGTAAGAGGGGAAAAGTTTAGGGGAGATATGTGTGGAAGGTTTTTCATGCAGTGGGTGGTGGGTGCCTGGAATGCGCTGCCAGTGGAGGTGATAGAGGTGGGAAAGATACCGTCTTTAAGATGTATCAAGACACTTACATGAATGGGCAGGGAGCAGAGGGATACAGCCCCTTAGAAAATAGGCAACAGGTTTAGATAGAGGAAATGGATCGGCACAGGCTTGGGGGGCCGAATGGCCTGTTTCTGTGCTGTAATTATCTTTGTTCCTTGTAAATGGTTTGAATATGGACCCAGCTCTCTGTGGTATATGATATTGGACTAATGACTATAAAATCACAACCAACAATAAAACCTGAGGCTGAGGGTCCACCGACAGTCTCATAACCCATCAGATTAAAGCCCTGCCTTACAGAACCAACCGGAAACAAAATACTGCAAGTGGTGGAAATGTGAAACAAACAAAGAAATTGCTGGAGAAACTCATGAGGTCTGACAGCATCTGTGGAGAGAGAAACAGAGTTAATGCTTTGAGTCTGGTCTGAGTCTCTCTTAGAGTGCATGTCTGTCCCATTGCCAGCTGCCTGCTCTCAGCTAAAATCACTCTCCAGCGCTACATGTCCACATTTCATAGCATCTTTGCTGACAGGACACAGCTTCACAGGATCACACAGCCTCACAGTATCACACAGCCTCACAGGATCACACAGCCTCACAGTATCACACAGTCTCACAGTATCACACAGTCTCACAGGATCACACAGCCTCACAGTATCACGCAGTCTCACAAGATCACACAGCCTCACAGTATCACACAGCCTCACAGGATCACACAGCCTCACAGTATCACACAGTCTCACAGTATCACACAGTCTCACAGGATCACACAGCCTCACAGTATCACACAGCCTCACAGGATCACACAGCCTCACAGTATCACACAGTCTCACAGTATCACACAGTCTCACAGGATCACACAGCCTCACAGTATCACGCAGTCTCACAAGATCACACAGCCTCACAGTATCACACAGCCTCACAGGATCACACAGCCTCACAGTATCACACAGTCTCACAGTATCACACAGTCTCACAGGATCACACAGCCTCACAGTATCACACAGTCTCACAGGATCACACAGCCTCACAGTATCACACAGTCTCACAGGATCACACAGTCTCACAGGATCACACAGCCTCACAGTATCACACAGTCTCACAGTATCACACAGTCTCACAGGATCACACAGCCTCACAGTATCACACAGTCTCACAGGATCACACAGTCTCACAGGATCACACAGTCTCACAGTATCACACAGTCTCACAGGATCACACAGCTTCACAGGATCACACAGCCTCACAGGATCACGTAGCCTCACAGTATCACACAGCCTCACAGCATCACACAGTCTCACAGGATCACACAGCCTCACAGTATCACACAGCCTCATAGGATCACACAGTCTCACAGGATCACACAGCCTCACAGTATCACGCAGCCTCACAGTATCACGCAGCCTCACAGTATCACGCAGCCTCCCAGTATCACACAGCCTCACATTATCACACAGTCTCACAGGATCACACAGTCTCACAGTATCACACAGTCTCACAGGATCACACAGCCTCACAGTATCACACAGTCTCACAGGATCACACAGTCTCACAGGATCACACAGTCTCACAGGATCACACAGCCTCACAGGATCACACAGCCTCACAGTATCACACAGTCTCACAGGATCACACAGTCTCACAGGATCACACAGCCTGACAGGATCACACAGCCTCACAGGATCACATAGTCTCACAGGATCACACAGTCTCACAGGATCACACAGCCTCACAATATCACACAGCCTCACAGTATCACACAGTCTCACAGGATCACACAACCTCACAGTATCACTCAACCTCACAGTATCACATAGCCTCACAGGATCACATAGTCTCACAGAATCACACATCTCACAGGATCACACAGCCTCACAGGATCACACAGTCTCACAGTATCACACAGTCTCACAGGATCACACAGCCTCACAGGATCACACAGCCTCACAGGATCACACAACCTCACAGGATCACACAGCCTCACAGAATCACACAGTCTGACAGGATCACACAGTCTCACAGGATCACACAACCTCACAGTATCACACAGCCTCACAGGATCACACAACCTCACAGGATCACACAGCCTCACAGTATCACACAGTCTCACAGGATCACAGGGTCTCACAGGATCACACAGCCTCACAGGATCACACAGCCTCACAGTATCACACAGTCTGACAGGATCACACAGTCTCACAGGATCACACAAACTCACAGAATCACACAGCCTCACAGGATCACACAGTCTCACAGGATCACACAGCCTCACAGTATCACACAGTCTCACAGGATCACACAGTCTCACAGGACCACACAGTCTCACAGTATCACACAGTCTCACAGGATCACACAGTCTCACAGGATCACACATCCTCACAGTATCACACAGCCTCACAGGATCACACAGCCTCACAGGATCACACAGTCTCACAGGATCACACAGTCTCACAGGATCACAGCCTCACAGGATCACACAACCTCACAATATCACACAGCCTCACAGTATCACACAGTCTGACAGGATCATACAGTCTCACAGGAACACACAACCTCACAGTATTACAACGTCTCACAGGATCACACAGCCTCACAGGATCACATAGTCTCACAGGATCACACAGCCTCACAGTATCACACAGCCTCACAGTATCACACAGCCTCACAGGATCACACAGCCTCACAGGATCACACAGCCTCACAGTATCACACAGTCTCACAGGATCACACAGTCTCACAGTATCACAGCCTCACAGGATCACACAGCCTCACAGTATCACACAACCTCACAGGATCACACAGTCTCACAGGATCACACAGTCTCACAGTATCACACAGCCTCACAGTATCACACAGCCTCACAGTATCACACAGTCTCACAGGATCACACAGTCTCACAGGATCACACAGTCTCACAGGATCACACAGCCAGACAGGATCACACAGCCTCACAGGATCACACAGTCTCACAGGATTACACAGTCTCACAGGATCACACAGTCTCACAGGATCACCCAGCCTCACAGTATCACACAGTCTCACAGGGTCACACAGTCTCACAGGATCACACAATCTCACAGTATCACACAGCCTCACAGGATCAGACTGTCTCACAGTATCACACAGCCTCACAGTATCACACAACCTCACAGGATCACACAGTCTCACAGGATCACACAGCCTCACAGGATCACACAGTCTCACAGTATCACACAGCCTCACAGGATCACACAGCCTCACAGGATCACACAGCCTCACAGTATCACACAGCCTCACAGGATCACACAGTCCCTTAGGATAACACAGCCTCACAGGATCACACAGCCTCACAGTATCACACAGCCTCACAGGATCACACAGTCTCACAGGATCACACAGTCTCACAGGATCACACAGCCTCACAGGATCACACAGCCTCACAGGATCACACAGCCACACAGGATCACACAGCCGCACAGTGTCACACAGTCTCACAGGATCACAGAGTCTCACAGGATTACACAGTCTCACAGGATCACACAGCCTCACAGTATCACACAGCCTCACATTATCACACAACCTCACAGGATCACACAGCCTCACAGTATCACACAGCCTCACAGTATCACACAACCTCACAGGATCACACAGTCTCACTATATCACACAGTCTCACAGGATCACACAGCCTCACAGGATCACACAGTCTCACTGTATCACACAGCCTCACACTATCACACAGCCTCACAGGATCACACAGTCTCACAGGATCACACAGTCTCACATGATCACACAGTCTCACAGGATCACACAACCTCACAGTATCACACAGCCTCACAGGATCACACACCCTCACAGGATCACACAACCTCACAGGATCACACAGTCTCACAGGATCACACAGTCTCACAGGATCACACTGCCACACAGGATCACACAGTCTCACAGGATCACACTGCCTCACAGGATCACGCAGTCTAACAGGATCTCACAGGATCACACACCCTCACAGGATCACATAGTCTCACAGTATCACACAGTCTCACAGGATCACATAGTCTCACAGGATCACACAACCACACAGTATCACACAGTCTCACAGGATCACATAGCCTCACTGGATCACATAGTCTCACAGGATCACATAGTCTCACAGGATCACACAACCTCACAGTATCACACAGCCTCACAGGATCACACAACCTCACGGGATCACACAGCCTCACAGTATCACACAGCCTCACAGGATCACACAGTCCCTTAGGATAACACAGCCTCACAGGATCACACAGCCTCACAGTATCACACAGCCTCACAGGATCACACAGTCTCACAGGATCACACAGTCTCACAGGATCACACAGCCTCACAGGATCACACAGCCTCACAGGATCACACATTCTCACAGGATCACACAGCCACACAGGATCACACAGCCGCACAGTGTCACACAGTCTCACAGGATCACACAGTCTCACAGGATTACACAGTCTCACAGGATCACACAGCCTCACAGTATCACACAGCCTCACATTATCACACAACCTCACAGGATCACACAGCCTCACAGTATCACACAGCCTCACAGTATCACACAACCTCACAGGATCACACAGTCTCACTATATCACACAGTCTCACAGGATCACACAGCCTCACAGGATCACACAGTCTCACTGTATCACACAGCCTCACACTATCACACAGCCTCACAGGATCACACAGTCTCACAGGATCACACAGTCTCACATGATCACACAGTCTCACAGGATCACACAACCTCACAGTATCACACAGCCTCACAGGATCACACACCCTCACAGGATCACACAACCTCACAGGATCACACAGTCTCACAGGATCACACAGTCTCACAGGATCACACTGCCACACAGGATCACACAGTCTCACAGGATCACACTTCCTCACAGGATCACGCAGTCTAACAGGATCTCACAGGATCACACACCCTCACAGGATCACATAGTCTCACAGTATCACACAGTCTCACAGGATCACATAGTCTCACAGGATCACACAACCACACAGTATCACACAGTCTCACAAGATCACATAGCCTCACTGGATCACATAGTCTCACAGGATCACATAGTCTCACAGGATCACACAACCTCACAGTATCACACAGCCTCACAGGATCACACAGCTTCACAGTATCACACAGTCTGACAGGATCACACAGTCTCACAAGATCACACAACCTCACAGAATCACACAGCCTCACAGGATCACACAGTCTCACAGGATCACACAGCCTCACAGTATCACACAGTCTCACAGGATCACACAGTCTCACAGGATCACACAGCCTCACAGTATCACACAGTCTCACAGGATCACACAGTCTCACAGGATCACATAGTCTCACAGGATCACACAGTCTCACAGGATCACACAGCCTCACAATATCACACAGCCTCACAGTATCACACAGTCTCACAGGATCACACAACCTCACAGAATCACACAGCCTCACAGGATCACATAGTCTCACAGAATCACAGTCTCACAGGATCACACAGCCTCACAGGATCACACAGTCTCACAGTATCACACAGTCTCACAGGATCACAGCCTCACAGGATCACACAGCCTCACAGGATCACACAACCTCACAGGATCACACAGCCTCACAGTATCACACAGTCTGGCAGGATCACACAGTCTCACAGGATCACACAACCTCACAGTATCACACAGCCTCACAGGATCACACAACCTCACAGGATCACACAGCCTCACAGTATCACACAGTCTCACAGGATCACAGGGTCTCACAGGATCACACAGTCTCACAGGATCACACAGCCTCACAGGATCACACAACCTCACAGGTTCACACAGCCTCACAGTATCACACAGTCTGACAGGATCACACAGTCTCACAGGATCACACAACCTCACAGGATCACACAGCCTCACAGTATCACACAGTCTGACAGGATCACATAGTCTCACCGGATCACACAGCCTCACAGTATCACACAGCCACACAGGTTCACATAGTCTCACAGAATCACACAGTCTCTCACGATCACACAGTCTCACAGGATCACACAGCCTCACAGGATCACACAGTCTCACAGGATGACACAGCCTCACAGGATCACACAGCTTCACAGTATCACACAGTCTGACAGGATCATACAGTCTCACAAGATCACACTACCTCACAGAATCACACAGCCTCACAGGATCACACAGTCTCACAGGATCACACAGCCTCACAGTATCACACAGTCTCACAGGATCACACAGTCTCACAGGATCACACAGCCTCACAGTATCACACAGTCTCACAGTATCACACAGTCTCACAGGATCACACAGTCTCACAGGATCACACAACCTCACAGTATCATACAGCCTCACAGGATCACACAGTCTCACAGGATCACACAGTCTCACCGGATCACAGCCTCACAGAATCACACAGCCTCACAGTATCACACAAACTCACAGGATCACACAGTCTCACAGGATCACACAGTCTCTCAGTATCACACAGCCTCACAGTATCACACAGCCTCACAGGATCACACAGCCTCACAGGATCACACAGTCTCACAGTATCACACAGTCTCAAAGGATCACACAGCCTCACAGGATCACAGAGCCTCACAGGATCACATAACCTCACAGTATCACACAGCCGCACAGTATCACACAGTCTGACAGGATCATACAGTCTCACAGGATCACACAACCTCACAGTATTACACTGTCTCACAGGATCACACAGCCTCAAAGGATCACATAGTCTCACAGGATCACACAGCGTCACAGTATCACACAGCCTCACAGGATCACATAGTCTCACAGGATCACACAGTCTCTCACGATCACACAACCTCACAGTATCACACAGCCTCACAGGATCACACAGCCTCACAGGATCACACAGCCTCACAGTATCACACAGTCTCACAGGATCACAGGGTCTCACAGGATCACACAGTCTCACAGGATCACGTAGCCTCACAGGATCACACAACCTCACAGGTTCACACAGCCTCACAGTATCACACAGTCTGACAGGATCACACAGTCTCACAGGATCACACAACCTCACAGGATCACACAGCCTCACAGTATCACACAGTCTGACAGGATCACATAGTCTCACAGGATCACACAGCCTCACAGTATCACACAGCCTCACAGGATCACATAGTCTCACAGAATCACACAGTCTCTCACGATCACACAGTCTCACAGGATCACACAGCCTCACAGGATCACACAGTCTCACAGGATCACACAGCCTCACAGAATCACACAGTCTCTCACGATCACACAGTCTGACAGGATCACACAGCCTCACAGGATCACACAGTCTCACAGGATCACACAGCCTCACAGGATCACACAGCTTCACAGTATCACACAGTCTGACAGTATCACACAGTCTCACAGGATCACACAGTCTCACAGGATCACACAGCCTCACAGTATCACACAGTCTCACAGTATCACACAGTCTCACAGGATCACACAGTCTCACAGGATCACACAACCTCACAGTATCATACAGCCTCACAGGATCACACAGTCTCACAGGACCACACAGTCTCACAGGATCACAGCCTCACAGGATCACACAGCCTCACAGTATCACACAAGCTCACAGGATCACACAGTCTCACAGGATCACACAGTCTCACAGTATCACACAGCCTCACAGTATCACACAGCCTCACAGGATCACACAGCCTCACAGGATCACACAGTCTCACAGTATCACACAGTCTCAAAGGATCACACGGCCTCACAGGATCACAGAGCCTCACAGGATCACATAACCTCACAGCACCACACAGCCGCACAGTATCACACAGTCTGACAGGATCATACAGTCTCACAGGATCACACAACCTCACAGTATTACACTGTCTCACAGGATCACACAGCCTCAAAGGATCACATAGTCTCACAGGATCAAACAGCGTCACAGTATCACACAGCCTCACAGGATCACATAGTCTCACAGGATCACACAGTCTCTCACGATCACACAACCTCACAGTATCACACAGCCTCACAGGATCACACAGCCTCACAGGATCACACAGCCTCACAGTATCACACAGTCTCACAGGATCACACAGTCTCACAGTATCACACAGCCTCACAGTATCACACAGCCTCACAGTATCACACAAACTCACAGGATCACACAGTCTCACAGGATCACACAGTCTCACAGGATCACACAGTCTCACAGTATCACACAGTCTCACAGGATCACACAACCTCACAGTATCACTCAACCTCACAGTATCACATAGCATCACAGGATCACATAGTCTCACAGAATCACACAGTCTCACAGGATCACACAGCCTCACAGGATCACACAGTCTCACAGTATCACACAGTCTCACAGGATCACAGCCTCACAGGATCACACAGCCTCACAGGATCACACAACCTCACAGGATCACACAGCCTCACAGTATCACACAGTCTGGCAGGATCACACAGTCTCACAGGATCACACAGTCTCACAGGATCACAGCCTCACAGGATCACACAGCCTCACAGTATCACACAAACTCACAGGATCACACAGTCTCACAGGATCACACAGTCTCACAATATCACACAGCCTCACAGTATCACACAGCCTCACAGGATCACACAGCCTCACAGGATCACACAGTCTCACAGTATCACACAGTCTCAAAGGATCACACAGCCTCACAGGATCACAGAGCCTCACAGGATCACATAACCTCACAGTATCACACAGCCGCACAGTATCCCACAGTCTGACAGGATCATACAGTCTCACAGGATCACACAACCTCACTGTATTACACTGTCTCACAGGATCACACAGCCTCAAAGGATCACATAGTCTCACAGGATCACACAGCGTCACAGTATCACACAGCCTCACAGGATCACATAGTCTCACAGGATCACACAGTCTCTCACGATCACACAACCTCACAGTATCACACAGCCTCACAGGATCACACAGCCTCACAGGATCACACAGCCTCACAGTATCACACAGTCTCACAGGATCACAGGGTCTCACAGGATCACACAGCCTCACAGGATCACACAACCTCACAGGTTCACACAGCCTCACAGTATCACACAGTCTGACAGGATCACACAGTCTCACAGGATCACACAACCTCACAGGATCACACAGCCTCACAGTATCACACAGTCTGACAGGATCACATAGTCTCACAGGATCACACAGCCTCACAGTATCACACAGCCTCACAGGATCACATAGTCTCACAGAATCACACAGTCTCTCACGATCACACAGTCTCACAGGATCACACAGCCTGACAGGATCACACAGCCTCACAGGATCAGACAGTCTCACAGGATCACACAGCCTCACAGTATCACACAGTCTCACAGGATCACACAGTCTCACAGGATCACACAGTCTCACAGGATCACACAACCTCACAGTATCATACAGCCTCACAGGATCACACAGTCTCACAGGATCACACAGTCTCACAGGATCACAGCCTCACAGGATCACACAGCCTCACAGTATCACACAAACTCACAGGATCACACAGCCACACAGAATCACACAGCCTCACAGTATCACACAGTCTCACAGGATCACACAGTCTCACAGGATCACACTGCCTCACAGGATCAGACAGTCTCACAGGATCACACAGCCTCACAGTATCACACAGTCTCACAGGATCACACAGCCTCACAGGATCAGACAGTCTCACAGGATCACACAGCCTCACAGTATCACACAGTCTCACAGGATCACACAGTCTCACAGGATCACACAGTCTCACAGGATCACACAACCTCACAGTATCATACAGCCTCACAGGATCACACAGTCTCACAGGATCACACAGTCTCACAGGATCACAGCCTCACAGGATCACACAGCCTCACAGTATCACACAAACTCACAGGATCACACAGTCTCACAGGATCACACAGTCTCACAGTATCACACAGCCTCACAGTATCACACAGCCTCACAGGATCACACAGCCTCACAGGATCACACAGTCTCACAGTATCACACAGTCTCAAAGGATCACACAGCCTCACAGGATCACAGAGCCTCACAGGATCACATAACCTCACAGCATCACACAGCCGCACAGTATCACACAGTCTGACAGGATCATACAGTCTCACAGGATCACACAACCTCACAGTATTACACTGTCTCACAGGATCACACAGCCTCAAAGGATCACATAGTCTCACAGGATCACACAGCGTCACAGTATCACACAGCCTCACAGGATCACATAGTCTCACAGGATCACACAGTCTCTCACGATCACACAACCTCACAGGATCACACAGTCTCACAGTATCACACAGCCTCACAGTATCACACAGCCTCACAGTATCACACAAACTCACAGGATCACACAGTCTCACAGGATCACACAGTCTGACAGGATCACACAGTCTCACAGTATCACACAGTCTCACAGGATCACACAACCTCACAGTATCACTCAACCTCACAGTATCACATAGCCTCACAGGATCACATAGTCTCACAGAATCACACAGTCTCACAGGATCACACAGCCTCACAGGATCACACAGTCTCACAGTATCACACAGTCTCACAGGATCACAGCCTCACAGGATCACACAGCCTCACAGGATCACACAACCTCACAGGATCACACAGCCTCACAGTATCACACAGTCTGGCAGGATCACACAGTCTCACAGGATCACACAACCTCACAGTATCACACAGCCTCACAGGATCACACAACCTCACAGGATCACACAGCCTCACAGTATCACACAGTCTCACAAGATCACAGGGTCTCACAGGATCACACAGTCTCACAGGATCACACAGCCTCACAGGATCACACAACCTCACAGGTTCACACAGCCTCACAGTATCACACAGTCTGACAGGATCACACAGTCTCACAGGATCACACAACCTCACAGGATCACACAGCCTCACAGTATCACACAGTCTGACAGGATCACATAGTCTCAGAGGATCACACAGCCTCACAGTATCACACAGCCTCACAGGATCACATAGTGTCACAGAATCACACAGTCTCTCACGATCACACAGTCTCACAGGATCACACAGCCTCACAGGATCACACAGTCTCACAGGATCACACAGCCTCACAGGATCACACAGCTTCACAGTATCACACAGTCTGACAGGATCACACAGTCTCACAAGATCACACAACCTCACAGAATCACACAGCCTCACAGGATCACACAGTCTCACAGGATCACACAGCCTCACAGTATCACACAATCTCACAGGATCACACAGTCTCACAGGATCACACAGCCTCACAGTATCACACAGTCTCACAGTATCACACAGTCTCACAGAATCACACAGTCTCACAGGATCACACAACCTCACAGTATCACACAGCCTCACAGGATCACACAGTCTCACAGGATCACACAGTCTCACAGGATCACAGCCTCACAGGATCACACAGCCTCACAGTATCACACAACTCACAGGATCACACAGTCTCACAGGATCACACAGTCTCACAGTATCACACAGCCTCACAGTATCACACAGCCTCACAGGATCACACAGCCTCACAGGATCACACAGTCTCACAGTATCACACAGTCTCAAAGGATCACACAGCCTCACAGGATCACACAACCTCACAGTATCACACAGCCGCACAGTATCACACAGTCTGACAGGATCATACAGTCTCACAGGATCACACAACCTCACAGTATTACACTGTCTCACAGGATCACACAGCCTCAAAGGATCACATAGTCTCACAGGATCACACAACCTCACAGTATTACACTGTCTCACAGGATCACACAGCCTCAAAGGATCACATAGTCTCACAGGATCACACAGCGTCACAGTATCACACAGCCTCACAGGATCACATAGTCTCACAGGATCACACAGTCTCTCACGATCACACAACCTCACAGTATCACACAGCCTCACAGGATCACACAGCCTCACAGGATCACACAGCCTCACAGTATCACACAGTCTCACAGGATCACACAGTCTCACAGTATCACACAGCCTCACAGTATCACACAGCCTCACAGTATCACACAGTCTCACAGGATCACACAGTCTCACAGGATCACACAGCCTGACAGGATCACACAGCCTCACAGGATCACACAGCCTCACAGGATCACACAGCCTCACAGTATCACACAGTCTCACAGGATTACACAGTCTCACAGGATCACACAGTCTCACAGGATCACCCAGCCTCACAGTATCACACAGTCTCACAGGGTCACACAGTCTCACAGGATCACACAATCTCACAGCATCACACAGCCTCACAGGATCAGACTGTCTCACAGTATCACACAGCCTCACAGTATCACACAACCTCACAGGATCACACAGTCTCACAGGATCACACAGTCTCACAGGATCACACAGCCTCACAGGATCACACAGTCTCACAGGATCACACAGCCTCACAGGATCACACAGCCTCACAGGATCACACAGTCCCTCAGGATAACACAGCCTCACAGGATCACACAGCCTCACAGTATCACACAGCCTCACAGGATCACACAGCCTCACAGTATCACACAACCTCACAGGATCACACAGTCTCACAGGATCACACAGTCTCACAGGACCACACAGCCTCACTGGATCACACAGTCTCACAGAATCACACAGCCTCACAGCATCACACAGCCTCACAGGATCACACAGTCCATCAGGATAACACAGCCTCACAGGATCACACAGCCTCACGGTATCACACAGCCTCACAGGATCACACAGCCTCACAGGATCACACAGTCCCTCAGGATAACACAGCCTCACAGGATCACACAGCCTCACAGTATCACACAGCCTCACAGGATCACACAGTCTCACAGGATCACACAGTCTCACAGGATCACACAGCCTCACAGGATCACACAGCCTCACAGGATCACACAGCCTCACAGGATCACACATTCTCACAGGATCACACAGCCTCACAGGATCACACAGCCGCACAGTGTCACACAGTCTCACAGGATCACACAGTCTCACAGGATTACACAGTCTCACAGGATCACACAGCCTCACAGTATCACACAGCCTCACATTATCACACAACCTCACAGGATCACACAGCCTCACATTATCACACAGCCTCACAGTATCACACAACCTCACAGGATCACACAGTCTCACTATATCACACAGTCTCACAGGATCACACAGCCTCACATTATCACACAGCCTCACAGTATCACACAACCTCACAGGATCACACAGTCTCACTATATCACACAGTCTCACAGGATCACACAACCTCACAGGATCACACAGCCTCACAGTATCACACAGCCTCACAGTATCACACAACCTCACAGGATCACACAGTCTCACTATATCACACAGTCTCACAGGATCACACAGCCTCACAGGATCACACAGTCTCACAGGATCACACAGTCTCACATGATCACACAGTCTCACAGGATCACACAACCTCACAGTATCACACAGCCTCACAGGATCACTCACCCTCACAGGATCACATAGTCTCACAGTATCACACAGACTCACAGTATCACAGAGCCTCACAGGATCACACAACCTCACAGGATCACACAGTCTCACAGGATCACACAGTCTCACAGGATCACACTGCCACACAGGATCACACAGTCTCACAGGATCACACAGCCTCACAATATCACACAGCCTCACAGTATCACACAGTCTCACAGGATCACACAACCTCACAGTATCACTCAACCTCACAGTATCACATAGCCTCACAGAATCACACAGTCTCACAGGATCACATAGTCTCACAGAATCACACAGTCTCACAGGATCACACAGCCTCACAGGATCACACAGTCTCACAGTGTCACACAGTCTCACAGGATCACAGCCTCACAGGATCACACAGTCTCACAGGATCACACAGTCTCACATGATCACACAGTCTCACAGGATCACACAACCTCACAGTATCACACAGCCTCACAATATCACACAGACTCACAGTATCACAGAGCCTCACAGGATCACACAACCTCACAGGATCACATAGTCTCACAGAATCACACAGTCTCACAGGATCACACAGCCTCACAGGATCACACAGTCTCACAGTATCACACAGTCTCACAGGATCACAGCCTCACAGGATCACACAGTCTCACAGGATCACACAGTCTCACATGATCACACAGTCTCACAGGATCACACAACCTCACAGTATCACACAGCCTCACAGGATCACACACCCTCACAGGATCACATAGTCTCACAGTATCACACAGCCTCACAGTATCACAGAGCCTCACAGGATCACACTGCCACACAGGATCACACAGTCTCACAGTCTAACAGGATCTCACAGGATCACACACCCTCACAGGATCACATAGTCTCACAGTATCACACAGTCTCACAGGATCACATAGTCTCACAGGATCACACAACCACACAGTATCACACAGTCTCACAGGATCACACAGTCTCACAGGATCACATAGTTTCACAGGATCACATAGTCTCACAGGATCACACAACCTCACAGTATCACACAGCCTCACAGGATCACACAGCTTCACAGTATCACACAGTCTGACAGGATCACACAGTCTCACAAGATCACACAACCTCACAGAATCACACAGCCTCACAGGATCACACAGTCTCACAGGTTCACACAGCCTCACAGTATCACACAGCCTCACAGGATCACACAGTCTCACAAGATCACACAACCTCACAGTATCACACAGCCTCACAGTATCACACAGTCTCACAGGATCACACAGTCTCACAGGATCACACAGCCTCACAGTATCACACAGTCTCACAGGATCACACAGTCTCACAGGATCACACAACCTCACAGTATCACACAGCCTCACAGGATCACACAGTCTCACAGGATCACACAGTCTCACAGGATCACACAGCCTCACAGGATCACACAGCCTCACAATATCACACAAACTCACAGGATCACACAGTCTCACAGGATCACACAGCCTCACAGTATCACACAGCCTCACAGTATCACACAGTCTCACAGGATCACACAGCCTCACAGTATCACACAGTCTCACAGGATCACACAGTCTCACAGGATCACACAACCTCACAGTATCACACAGCCTCACAGGATCACACAGCCTCACAGGATCACACAGTCTCACAGGATCACACAGTCTCACAGGATCACAGCCTCACAGGATCACACAGCCTCACAATATCACACAAACTCACAGGATCACACAGTCTCACAGGATCACACAGCCTCACAGTATCACACAGCCTCACAGTATCACACAGTCTCACAGGATCACACAGCCTCACAGGATCACACAGCCTCACAGTATCACACAGTCTCACAGGATCACACAGTCTCACAGGATCACACAACCTCACAGTATCACACAGCCTCACAGGATCACACAGCCTCACAGGATCACACAGTCTCACAGGATCACACAGTCTCACAGGATCACAGCCTCACAGGATCACACAGCCTCACAATATCACACAAACTCATAGGATCACACAGTCTCACAGGATCACACAGCCTCACAGTATCACACAGCCTCACAGTATCACACAGTCTCACAGGATCACACAGCCTCACAGGATCACACAGTCTCACAGTATCACACAGTCTCAAAGGATCACACAGCCTCACAGGATCACAGAGCCTCACAGGATCACACAACCTCACAGTATCACACAGCCTAACAGTATCACACAGTCTGACAGGATCATATAGCCTCACAGGATCACACAGCCTCACAGGATCACACAGTCCCTCAGGATAACACAGCCTCACAGGATCACACAGCCTCACAGTATCACACAGTCTCACAGGATCACACAGCCTCACAGGATCACATAGTCTCACAGGATCACACAGCCTCACAGTATCACACAGCCTCACAGGATCACAAAGTCTCACAGGATCACACAGTCTCTCACGATCACACAACCTCACAGTATCACACAGCCTCACAGGATCACACAGCCTCACAGGATCACACAGCCTCACAGTATCACACAGTCTCACAGGATCACACAGTCTCACAGGATCACAGCCTCACAGGATCACACAGCCTCACAGTATCACACAACCTCACAGGATCACACAGTCTCACAGGATCACACATTCTCACAGTATCACACAGCCACACAGTATCACACAGCCTCACAGTATCACACAGTCTCACAGGATCACACAGTCTCACAGGATCACACAGCCTGACAGGATCACACAGCCTCACAGGATCACACAGCCTCACAGGATCACACAGCCTCACAGTATCACACAGTCTCACAGGATCACACAGCCTCACAGTATCACACAGTCTCACAGGATCACACAGTCTCACAGGATCACACAACCTCTCAGTATCACACAGCCTCACAGGATCACACAGTCTCACAGGATCACACAGTCTCACAGGATCACACAGCCTCACAGGATCACACAGCCTCACAATATCACACAAACTCACAGGATCACACAGTCTCACAGGATCACACAGCCTCACAGTATCACACAGCCTCACAGTATCACACAGTCTCACAGGATCACACAGCCTCACAGTATCACACAGTCTCACAGGATCACACAGTCTCACAGGATCACACAACCTCACAGTATCACACAGCCTCACAGGATCACACAGCCTCACAGGATCACACAGCCTCACAGTATCACACAGTCTCACAGGATTACACAGTCTCACAGGATCACACAGTCTCACAGGATCACCCAGCCTCACAGTATCACACAGTCTCACAGGGTCACACATTCTCACAGGATCACACAATCTCACAGCATCACACAGCCTCACAGGATCACACAGCCTCACAGTATCACACAGTCTCACAGGATCACGCAGTCTCACAGGATCACAGCCTCACAGGATCACACAGCCTCACAGTATCACACAGTCTCTCACGATCACACAACCTCACAGTATCACAGCCTCACAGGAACACACAGCCTCACAGGATCACACAGCCTCACAGTATCACACAGTCTCACAGGATCACACAGCCTCACAGTATCACACAGCCTCACAGGATCACACAGCCTCACAGGATCACACAGTCTCACAGGTTCACACAGCCTCACAGGATCACACAGCCGCACAGTGTCACACAGTCTCACAGGATCACACAGTCTCACAGGATTACACAGTCTCACAGGATCACACAGCCTCACAGTATCACACAGCCTCACATTATCACACAACCTCACAGGATCACCCAGCCTCACAGTGTCACACAGCCTCACAATATCACACAACCTCACAGGATCACACAGTCTCACTATATCACACAGTCTCACAGGATCACACAGCCTCACAGGATCACACAGTCTCACTATATCACACAGTCTCACAGGATCACACAGCCTCACACTATCACACAGCCTCACAGGATCACACAGTCTCACAGGATCACACAGCCTCACAGTATCACACAGTCTCACAGGATCACACAACCTCACAGGATCACACAGCCTCACAGGATCACACACCCTCACAGGATCACATAGTCTCACAGTATCACACAGCCTCACAGTATCACACAGCCTCACAGGATCACACAACCTCACAGGATCACACAGTCTCACAGGATCACACAGTCTCACAGGATCACACTGCCACACAGGATCACACAGTCTCACAGGATCACACTGCCTCACAGGATCACACAGTCTAACAGGATCTCACAGGATCACACATCCTCACAGGATCACATAGTCTCACAGTATCACACAGTCTCACAGGATCACATAGTCTCACAGGATCACACAACCTCACAGTATCACACAGTCTCACAGGATCACATAGCCTCACTGGATCACATAGTCTCACAGGATCACATAGTCTCACAGGATCACACAACCTCACAGTATCACACAGTCTCACAGTATCACACAGCATCACAGGATCACACAACCTCACAGTATCACACAGTCTCACAGGATCACACAGTCTCACAGGATCACACAGTCTCACAGTATCACACAACCTCACAGGATCACACAGTCTCACAGGATCACACAACCTCACAGTATCACACAGTCTCACAGGATCACACAGTCTCACAGTATCACACAGTCTCACAGGATCACACAGTCTCACATGATCACACAGTCTCACAGGATCACACAACCTCACAGGATCACACAACCTCACAGGATCACACAGTCTCACAGGATCACACAGTCTCACAGGATCACACTGCCACACAGGATCACACAGTCTCACAGGATCACACAGCCTCACAATATCACACAGCCTCACAGTATCACACAGTCTCACAGGATCACACAACCTCACAGTATCACTCAACCTCACAGTATCACATAGCCTCACAGGATCACATAGTCTCACAGAATCACACAGTCTCACAGGATCACACAGCCTCACAGGATCACACAGTCTCACAGTATCACACAGTCTCACAGGATCACAGCCTCACAGGATCACACAGTCTCACTGGATCACACAGTCTCACATGATCACACAGTCTCACAGGATCACACAACCTCACAGTATCACACAGCCTCACAGGATCACACACCCTCACAGGATCACATAGTCTCACAGTATCACACAGCCTCACAGTATCACAGAGCCTCACAGGATCACACAACCTCACAGGATCACACAGTCTCACAGGATCACACAGTCTCACAGGATCACACTGCCACACAGGATCACACAGTCTCACAGGATCACACTGCCTCACAGGATCACGCAGTCTAACAGGATCTCACAGGATCACACACCCTCACAGGATCACATAGTCTCACAGTATCACACAGTCTCACAGGATCACATAGTCTCACAGGATCACATCGTCTCACAGGATCACACAACCTCACAGTATCACACAGCCTCACAGGATCACACAGCTTCACAGTGTCACACAGTCTGACAGGATCACACAGTCTCACAAGATCACACAGCCTCACAGAATCACACAGCCTCACAGGATCACACAGTCTCACAGGTTCACACAGCCTCACAGTATCACACAGTCTCACAGGATCACACAGTCTCACAGGATCACACAGCCTCACAGTATCACACAGTCTCACAGGATCACACAGTCTCACAGGATCACACAACCTCTCAGTATCACACAGCCTCACAGGATCACACAGTCTCACAGGATCACACAGTCTCACAGGATCACACAGCCTCACAGGATCACACAGCCTCACAATATCACACAAACTCACAGGATCACACAGTCTCACAGGATCACACAGCCTCACAGTATCACACAGCCTCACAGTATCACACAGTCTCACAGGATCACACAGCCTCACAGTATCACACAGTCTCACAGGATCACACAGTCTCACAGGATCACACAACCTCACAGTATCACACAGCCTCACAGGATCACACAGCCTCACAGGATCACACAGTCTCACAGGATCACACAGTCTCACAGGATCACAGCCTCACAGGATCACACAGCCTCACAATATCACACAATCTCACAGGATCACACAGTCTCACAGGATCACACAGCCTCACAGTATCACACAGCCTCACAGTATCACACAGTCTCACAGGATCACACAGCCTCACAGGATCACACAGCCTCACAGTATCACACAGTCTCACAGGATCACACAGTCTCACAGGATCACACAACCTCACAGTATCACACAGCCTCACAGGATCACACAGCCTCACAGGATCACACAGTCTCACAGGATCACACAGTCTCACAGGATCACAGCCTCACAGGATCACACAGCCTCACAATATCACACAAACTCATAGGATCACACAGTCTCACAGGATCACACAGCCTCACAGTATCACACAGCCTCACAGTATCACACAGTCTCACAGGATCACACAGCCTCACAGGATCACACAGTCTCACAGTATCACACAGTCTCAAAGGATCACACAGCCTCACAGGATCACAGAGCCTCACAGGATCACACAACCTCACAGTATCACACAACCTCACAGTATCACACAGCCTCACAGTATCACACAGTCTGACAGGATCATACAGCCTCACAGGATCACACGGCCTCACAGGATCACACAGTCCCTCAGGATAACACAGCCTCACAGGATCACACAGCCTCACAGTATCACACAGTCTCACAGGATCACACAGCCTCACAGGATCACATAGTCTCACAGGATCACACAGCCTCACAGTATCACACAGCCCCACAGGATCACAAAGTCTCACAGGATCACACAGTCTCTCACGATCACACAACCTCACAGTATCACACAGCCTCACAGGATCACACAGCCTCACAGGATCACACAGTCTCACAGGATCACACAGTCTCACAGGATCACAGCCTCACAGGATCACACAGCCTAACAGTATCACACAACCTCACAGGATCACACAGTCTCACAGGATCACACATTCTCACAGTATCACACAGCCTCACAGTATCACACAGCCTCACAGTATCACACAGTCTCACAGGATCACACAGTCTCACAGGATCACACAGCCTGACAGGATCACACAGCCTCACAGGATCACACAGCCTCACAGGATCACACAGCCTCACAGTATCACACAGTCTCACAGGATTACACAGTCTCACAGGATCACACAGTCTCACAGGATCACCCAGCCTCACAGTATCACACAGTCTCACAGGGTCACACAGTCTCACAGTATCACACAGTCTCAAAGGATCACACAGCCTCACAGGATCACAGAGCCTCACAGGATCACACAACCTCACAGTATCACACAGCCTCACAGTATCACACAGTCTGACAGGATCATATAGCCTCACAGGATCACACAGCCTCACAGGATCACACAGTCCCTCAGGATAACACAGCCTCACAGGATCACACAGTCTCACAGTATCACACAGTCTCACAGGATCACACAGCCTCACAGGATCACATAGTCTCACAGGATCACACAGCCTCACAGTATCACACAGCCTCACAGGATCACAAAGTCTCACAGGATCACACAGTCTCTCACGATCACACAACCTCACAGTATCACACAGCCTCACAGGATCACACAGCCTCACAGGATCACACAGCCTCACAGTATCACACAGTCTCACAGGATCACACAGTCTCACAGGATCACAGCCTCACAGGATCACACAGCCTCACAGTATCACACAACCTCACAGGATCACACAGTCTCACAGGATCACACAGTCTCTCACGATCACACAACCTCACAGTATCACACAGCCTCACAGTATCACACAGTCTCACAGGATCACACAGTCTCACAGGATCACACAGCCTGACAGGATCACACAGCCTCACAGGATCACACAGCCTCACAGGATCACACAGCCTCACAGTATCACACAGTCTCACAGGATTACACAGTCTCACAGGATAACAGTCTCACAGGATCACCCAGCCTCACAGTATCACACAGTCTCACAGGGTCACACAGTCTCACAGGATCACACAATCTCACAGCATCACACAGCCTCACAGGATCACACAGCCTCACAGTATCACACAGTCTCACAGGATCACGCAGTCTCACAGGATCACAGCCTCACAGGATCACACAGCCTCACAGTATCACACAGTCTCTCACGATCACACAACCTCACAGTATCACAGCCTCACAGGAACACACAGCCTCACAGGATCACACAGCCTCACAGTATCACACAGTCTCACAGGATCACACAGCCTCACAGTATCACACAGCCTCACAGGATCACACAGCCTCACAGGATCCCACAGTCTCACAGGTTCACACAGCCTCACAGGATCACACAGCCGCACAGTGTCACACAGTCTCACAGGATCACACAGTCTCACAGGATTACACAGTCTCACAGGATCACACAGCCTCACAGTATCACACAGCCTCACATTATCACACAACCTCACAGGATCACCCAGCCTCACAGTGTCACACAGCCTCACAATATCACACAACCTCACAGGATCACACAGTCTCACTATATCACACAGTCTCACAGGATCACACAGCCTCACAGGATCACACAGTCTCACTATATCACACAGTCTCACAGGATCACACAGCCTCACACTATCACACAGCCTCACAGGATCACACAGTCTCACAGGATCACACAGCCTCACAGTATCACACAGTCTCACAGGATCACACAACCTCACAGGATCACACAGCCTCACAGGATCACACACCCTCACAGGATCACATAGTCTCACAGTATCACACAGCCTCACAGTATCACACAGCCTCACAGGATCACACAACCTCACAGGATCACACAGTCTCACAGGATCACACAGTCTCACAGGATCACACTGCCACACAGGATCACACAGTCTCACAGGATCACACTGCCTCACAGGATCACACAGTCTAACAGGATCTCACAGGATCACACATCCTCACAGGATCACATAGTCTCACAGTATCACACAGTCTCACAGGATCACATAGTCTCACAGGATCACACAACCTCACAGTATCACACAGTCTCACAGGATCACATAGCCTCACTGGATCACATAGTCTCACAGGATCACATAGTCTCACAGGATCACACAACCTCACAGTATCACACAGTCTCACAGTATCACACAGCATCACAGGATCACACAACCTCACAGTATCACACAGTCTCACAGGATCACACAGTCTCACAGGATCACACAGTCTCACAGTATCACACAACCTCACAGGATCACACAGTCTCACAGGATCACACAACCTCACAGTATCACACAGTCTCACAGGATCACACAGTCTCACAGTATCACACAGTCTCACAGGATCACACAGTCTCACATGATCACACAGTCTCACAGGATCACACAACCTCACAGTATCACACAGCCTCACAGGATCACACACCCTCACAGGATCACATAGTCTCACAGTATCACACAGACTCACAGTATCACAGAGCCTCACAGGATCACACAACCTCACAGGATCACACAGTCTCACAGGATCACACAGTCTCACAGGATCACACTGCCACACAGGATCACACAGTCTCACAGGATCACACAGCCTCACAATATCACACAGCCTCACAGTATCACACAGTCTCACAGGATCACACAACCTCACAGTATCACTCAACCTCACAGTATCACATAGCCTCACAGGATCACATAGTCTCACAGAATCACACAGTCTCACAGGATCACACAGCCTCACAGGATCACACAGTCTCACAGTATCACACAGTCTCACAGGATCACAGCCTCACAGGATCACACAGTCTCACTGGATCACACAGTCTCACATGATCACACAGTCTCACAGGATCACACAACCTCACAGTATCACACAGCCTCACAGGATCACACACCCTCACAGGATCACATAGTCTCACAGTATCACACAGCCTCACAGTATCACAGAGCCTCACAGGATCACACAACCTCACAGGATCACACAGTCTCACAGGATCACACAGTCTCACAGGATCACACTGCCACACAGGATCACACAGTCTCACAGGATCACACTGCCTCACAGGATCACGCAGTCTAACAGGATCTCACAGGATCACACACCCTCACAGGATCACATAGTCTCACAGTATCACACAGTCTCACAGGATCACATAGTCTCACAGGATCACACAACCACACAGTATCACACAGTCTCACAGGATCACACAGTCTCACAGGATCACATAGTCTCACAGGATCACATCGTCTCACAGGATCACACAACCTCACAGTATCACACAGCCTCACAGGATCACACAGCTTCACAGTGTCACACAGTCTGACAGGATCACACAGTCTCACAAGATCACACAACCTCACAGAATCACACAGCCTCACAGGATCACACAGTCTCACAGGTTCACACAGCCTCACAGTATCACACAGTCTCACAGGATCACACAGTCTCACAGGATCACACAGCCTCACAGTATCACACAGTCTCACAGGATCACACAGTCTCACAGGATCACACAACCTCTCAGTATCACACAGCCTCACAGGATCACACAGTCTCACAGGATCACACAGTCTCACAGGATCACACAGCCTCACAGGATCACACAGCCTCACAATATCACACAAACTCACAGGATCACACAGTCTCACAGGATCACACAGCCTCACAGTATCACACAGCCTCACAGTATCACACAGTCTCACAGGATCACACAGCCTCACAGTATCACACAGTCTCACAGGATCACACAGTCTCACAGGATCACACAACCTCACAGTATCACACAGCCTCACAGGATCACACAGCCTCACAGGATCACACAGTCTCACAGGATCACACAGTCTCACAGGATCACAGCCTCACAGGATCACACAGCCTCACAATATCACACAAACTCACAGGATCACACAGTCTCACAGGATCACACAGCCTCACAGTATCACACAGCCTCACAGTATCACACAGTCTCACAGGATCACACAGCCTCACAGGATCACACAGCCTCACAGTATCACACAGTCTCACAGGATCACACAGCCTCACAGTATCACACAGCCTCACAGTATCACACAGTCTCACAGGATCACACAGCCTCACAGGATCACACAGCCTCACAGTATCACACAGTCTCACAGGATCACACAGTCTCACAGGATCACACAACCTCACAGTATCACACAGCCTCACAGGATCACACAGTCTCACAGGATCACACAGTCTCACAGGATCACAGCCTCACAGGATCACACAGCCTCACAATATCACACAAACTCATAGGATCACACAGTCTCACAGGATCACACAGCCTCACAGTATCACACAGCCTCACAGTATCACACAGTCTCACAGGATCACACAGCCTCACAGGATCACACAGTCTCACAGTATCACACAGTCTCAAAGGATCACACAGCCTCACAGGATCACAGAGCCTCACAGGATCACACAACCTCACAGTATCACACAGCCTCACAGTATCACACAGTCTGACAGGATCATACAGCCTCACAGGATCACACAGCCTCACAGGATCACACAGTCCCTCAGGATAACACAGCCTCACAGGATCACACAGTCTCACAGTATCACACAGTCTCACAGGATCACACAGCCTCACAGGATCACATAGTCTCACAGGATCACACAGCCTCACAGTATCACACAGCCTCACAGGATCACAAAGTCTCACAGGATCACACAGTCTCTCACGATCACACAACCTCACAGTATCACACAGCCTCACAGGATCACACAGCCTCACAGGATCACACAGCCTCACAGTATCACACAGTCTCACAGGATCACACAGTCTCACAGGATCACAGCCTCACAGGATCACACAGCCTCACAGTATCACACAACCTCACAGGATCACACAGTCTCACTGGATCACACATTCTCACAGTATCACACAGCCTCACAGTATCACACAGCCTCACAGTATCACACAGTCTCACAGGATCACACAGTCTCACAGGATCACACAGCCTGACAGGATCACACAGCCTCACAGGATCACACAGCCTCACAGGATCACACAGCCTCACAGTATCACACAGTCTCACAGGATTACACAGTCTCACAGGATCACACAGTCTCACAGGATCACCCAGCCTCACAGTATCACACAGTCTCACAGGGTCACACAGTCTCACATGATCACACAATCTCACAGCATCACACAGCCTCACAGGATCACACAGCCTCACAGTATCACACAGTCTCACAGGATCACGCAGTCTCACAGGATCACAGCCTCACAGGATCACACAGCCTCACAGTATCACACAGTCTCTCACGATCACACAACCTCACAGTATCACAGCCTCACAGGAACACACAGCCTCACAGGATCACACAACCTCACAGTACCACACAGCCTCACAGGATCACACAGTCTCACAGGATCACACAGCCTCACAGGATCACACAGCCTCACAGGATCACACAGTCTCACAGGTTCACACAGCCTCACAGGATCACACAGCCGCACAGTGTCACACAGTCTCACAGGATCACACAGTCTCACAGGATTACACAGTCTCACAGGATCACACAGCCTCACAGTATCACACAGCCTCACATTATCACACAACCTCACAGGATCACCCAGCCTCACAGTATCACACAGCCTCACAGTATCACACAACCTCACAGGATCACACAGTCTCACTATATCACACAGTCTCACAGGATCACACAGCCTCACAGGATCACACAGTCTCACTATATCACACAGTCTCACAGGATCACACAGCCTCACACTATCACACAGCCTCACAGGATCACACAGTCTCACAGGATCACACAGCCTCACAGTATCACATAGTCTCACAGGATCACACAACCTCACAGGATCACACAGCCTCACAGGATCACACACCCTCACAGGATCACATAGTCTCACAGTATCACACAGCCTCACAGTATCACACAGCCTCACAGGATCACACAACCTCACAGGATCACACAGTCTCACAGGATCACACAGTCTCACAGGATCACACAGTCTCACATGATCACACAGTCTCACAGGATCACACAACCTCACAGTATCACACAGCCTCACAGGATCACACACCCTCACAGGATCACATAGTCTCACAGTATCACACAGACTCACAGTATCACAGAGCCTCACAGGATCACACAACCTCACAGGATCACACAGTCTCACAGGATCACACAGTCTCACAGGATCACACTGCCACACAGGATCACACAGTCTCACAGGATCACACAGCCTCACAATATCACACAGCCTCACAGTATCACACAGTCTCACAGGATCACACAACCTCACAGTATCACTCAACCTCACAGTATCACATAGCCTCACAGGATCACATAGTCTCACAGAATCACACAGTCTCACAGGATCACACAGCCTCACAGGATCACACAGTCTCACAGTATCACACAGTCTCACAGGATCACAGCCTCACAGGATCACACAGTCTCACTGGATCACACAGTCTCACATGATCACACAGTCTCACAGGATCACACAACCTCACAGTATCACACAGCCTCACAGGATCACACACCCTCACAGGATCACATAGTCTCACAGTATCACACAGCCTCACAGTATCACAGAGCCTCACAGGATCACACAACCTCACAGGATCACACAGTCTCACAGGATCACACAGTCTCACAGGATCACACTGCCACACAGGATCACACAGTCTCACAGGATCACACTGCCTCACAGGATCACGCAGTCTAACAGGATCTCACAGGATCACACACCCTCACAGGATCACATAGTCTCACAGTATCACACAGTCTCACAGGATCACATAGTCTCACAGGATCACACAACCACACAGTATCACACAGTCTCACAGGATCACACAGTCTCACAGGATCACATAGTCTCACAGGATCACATCGTCTCACAGGATCACACAACCTCACAGTATCACACAGCCTCACAGGATCACACAGCTTCACAGTGTCACACAGTCTGACAGGATCACACAGTCTCACAAGATCACACAACCTCACAGAATCACACAGCCTCACAGGATCACACAGTCTCACAGGTTCACACAGCCTCACAGTATCACACAGTCTCACAGGATCACACAGTCTCACAGGATCACACAGCCTCACAGTATCACACAGTCTCACAGGATCACACAGTCTCACAGGATCACACAACCTCTCAGTATCACACAGCCTCACAGGATCACACAGTCTCACAGGATCACACAGTCTCACAGGATCACACAGCCTCACAGGATCACACAGCCTCACAATATCACACAAACTCACAGGATCACACAGTCTCACAGGATCACACAGCCTCACAGTATCACACAGCCTCACAGTATCACACAGTCTCACAGGATCACACAGTCTCACAGGATCACACAGTCTCACAGGATCACAGCCTCACAGGATCACACAGCCTCACAATATCACACAAACTCACAGGATCACACAGTCTCACAGGATCACACAGCCTCACAGTATCACACAGTCTCACAGGATCACACAGTCTCACAGGATCACACAACCTCACAGTATCACACAGCCTCACAGGATCACACAGCCTCACAGGATCACACAGTCTCACAGGATCACACAGTCTCACAGGATCACAGCCTCACAGGATCACACAGCCTCACAATATCACACAAACTCACAGGATCACACAGTCTCACAGGATCACACAGCCTCACAGTATCACACAGCCTCACAGTATCACACAGTCTCACAGGATCACACAGCCTCACAGGATCACACAGCCTCACAGTATCACACAGTCTCACAGGATCACACAGCCTCACAGTATCACACAGCCTCACAGTATCACACAGTCTCACAGGATCACACAGCCTCACAGGATCACACAGCCTCACAGTATCACACAGTCTCACAGGATCACACAGTCTCACAGGATCACACAACCTCACAGTATCACACAGCCTCACAGGATCACACAGTCTCACAGGATCACACAGTCTCACAGGATCACAGCCTCACAGGATCACACAGCCTCACAATATCACACAAACTCATAGGATCACACAGTCTCACAGGATCACACAGCCTCACAGTATCACACAGCCTCACAGTATCACACAGTCTCACAGGATCACACAGCCTCACAGGATCACACAGTCTCACAGTATCACACAGTCTCAAAGGATCACACAGCCTCACAGGATCACAGAGCCTCACAGGATCACACAACCTCACAGTATCACACAGCCTCACAGTATCACACAGTCTGACAGGATCATACAGCCTCACAGGATCACACAGCCTCACAGGATCACACAGTCCCTCAGGATAACACAGCCTCACAGGATCACACAGTCTCACAGTATCACACAGTCTCACAGGATCACACAGCCTCACAGGATCACATAGTCTCACAGGATCACACAGCCTCACAGTATCACACAGCCTCACAGGATCACAAAGTCTCACAGGATCACACAGTCTCTCACGATCACACAACCTCACAGTATCACACAGCCTCACAGGATCACACAGCCTCACAGGATCACACAGCCTCACAGTATCACACAGTCTCACAGGATCACACAGTCTCACAGGATCACAGCCTCACAGGATCACACAGCCTCACAGTATCACACAACCTCACAGGATCACACAGTCTCACTGGATCACACATTCTCACAGTATCACACAGCCTCACAGTATCACACAGCCTCACAGTATCACACAGTCTCACAGGATCACACAGTCTCACAGGATCACACAGCCTGACAGGATCACACAGCCTCACAGGATCACACAGCCTCACAGGATCACACAGCCTCACAGTATCACACAGTCTCACAGGATTACACAGTCTCACAGGATCACACAGTCTCACAGGATCACCCAGCCTCACAGTATCACACAGTCTCACAGGGTCACACAGTCTCACATGATCACACAATCTCACAGCATCACACAGCCTCACAGGATCACACAGCCTCACAGTATCACACAGTCTCACAGGATCACGCAGTCTCACAGGATCACAGCCTCACAGGATCACACAGCCTCACAGTATCACACAGTCTCTCACGATCACACAACCTCACAGTATCACAGCCTCACAGGAACACACAGCCTCACAGGATCACACAACCTCACAGTACCACACAGCCTCACAGGATCACACAGTCTCACAGGATCACACAGCCTCACAGGATCACACAGCCTCACAGGATCACACAGTCTCACAGGTTCACACAGCCTCACAGGATAACACAGCCGCACAGTGTCACACAGTCTCACAGGATCACACAGTCTCACAGGATTACACAGTCTCACAGGATCACACAGCCTCACAGTATCACACAGCCTCACATTATCACACAACCTCACAGGATCACCCAGCCTCACAGTATCACACAGCCTCACAGTATCACACAACCTCACAGGATCACACAGTCTCACTATATCACACAGTCTCACAGGATCACACAGCCTCACAGGATCACACAGTCTCACTATATCACACAGTCTCACAGGATCACACAGCCTCACACTATCACACAGCCTCACAGGATCACACAGTCTCACAGGATCACACAGCCTCACAGTATCACATAGTCTCACAGGATCACACAACCTCACAGGATCACACAGCCTCACAGGATCACACACCCTCACAGGATCACATAGTCTCACAGTATCACACAGCCTCACAGTATCACACAGCCTCACAGGATCACACAACCTCACAGGATCACACAGTCTCACAGGATCACACAGTCTCACAGGATCACACTGCCACACAGGATCACACAGTCTCACAGGATCACACTGCCTCACAGGATCACACAGTCTAACAGGATCTCACAGGATCACACATCCTCACAGGATCACATAGTCTCACAGTATCACACAGTCTCACAGGATCACATAGTCTCACAGGATCACACAACCTCACAGTATCACACAGTCTCACAGGATCACATAGCCTCACTGGATCACATAGTCTCACAGGATCACATAGTCTCACAGGATCACACAACCTCACAGTATCACACAGTCTCACAGTATCACACAGCATCACAGGATCACACAACCTCACAGTATCACACAGTCTCACAGGATCACACAGTCTCACAGGATCACACAGTCTCACAGTATCACACAACCTCACAGGATCACACAGTCTCACAGGATCACACAACCTCACAGTATCACACAGTCTCACAGGATCACACAGTCTCACAGTATCACACAATCTCACAGGGTCACACACTCTCACAGTATCACACAGTCTCACAGGGTCACACAGTCTCACAGGACCACACAATCTCACAGTATCACACAGTCTCACAGGATCACACAGCCTCACAGTATCACACAGCCTCACAGGGTCACACAGTCTCACAAGATCACATAGTCTCACAGGATCACACAACCTCACAGTATCACACAGTCTCGCAGTATCACACAGCCTCACAGGATCACACAACCTCACAGTATCACACAGTCTCACAGGATCACACAGTCTCACAGGATCACACAGCCTCACAGGATCACACAGTCTCACAGGATCACACAACCTCACAGTATCACACAGTCTCACAGAATCACACAGCCTCACAGGATCATACAGTCTCGCAGGATCACACAACCTCACAGTATCACACAGCCTCACAGGGTCACACAACCACACAAGATCACACAACCTCACAGGTTCACACAGCCTCATAGGATCACACAACCTCACAGTATCACACAACGTCACAGGATCACACAGTCTCACAGGATCACACAACCTCACAGTATCACACAGTCTCACAGGATCACACAGTCTCACAGTATCACACAATCTCACAGGGTCACACAGTCTCACAGTATCACACAGTCTCACATGGTCACACAGCCTCACAGGATCACACAGCCTCACACTATCACACAGCCTCACAGGATCACACAGTATCACAGGGTCACACAACCTCACAGTATCACACAGTCTCACAGGATCACACAGTCTCACAGTATCACACAGTCTCACAGGATCACACAGCCTCACAGTATCACACAGCCTCACAGGGTCACACAGTCTCACAGGATCACATAGTCTCACAGGATCACATAGCCTCACAGGATCACACTGCCTCACAGTATCACACAGTCTCACAGTATCACACAGCCTCACAGGATCACACAACCTCACAGTATCACACAGTCTCATAGGATCACACAGTGTCACAGTATCACACAGTCTCACAGAATCACACAGCCTCACAGGATCACACAGTCTCACTATATCACACAGTCTCACAGGATCACACAGCCTCACAGGATCACACAACCACACAAGATCACACAACCTCACAGGATCACACAGCCTCACAGGATCACACAACCTCACAGTATCACACAACGTCACAGGATCACACAGTCTCACAGGATCACACACCCTCACAGAATCACACAGCCTCACAGGATCACACAGCCTCACAGTATCACACAGCCTCACAGGATCACACAGTCTCACAGGATCACACAGCCTCACAGGTTCATACAGTCTCACAGTATCACACAGTCTCACAGGATCACACAGTCTCACAGGATCACACAGCCTCACAGTATCACACAACCTCACAGTATCACACAACCTCACAGTATCACACAGTCTCACAGGATCACACAGTCTCAAAGTATCACACAACCTCACAGGGCCACACAGTCTCACAGTATCACACAGCCTCACAGGATCACACAACCTCACAGTATCACACAGCCTCACAGGATCACACAACTTCACAAGATCACACAACCTCACAGGATCACACAGTCTCACAGTATCACACAGTATCACAGGATCACACAGTCTCACAGGATCACACAGCCTCACAGTATCACACAGTCTCACAGGATCACACAGTCTCACAGGATCACACAACCTCACAGTATCACACAGCCTCACAGGATCACACAGCCTCACAGGATCACACAGTCTCACAGGATCACACAGTCTCACAGGATCACAGCCTCACAGGATCACACAGCCTCACAATATCACACAAACTCACAGGATCACACAGTCTCACAGGATCACACAGCCTCACAGTATCACACAGCCTCACAGTATCACACAGTCTCACAGGATCACACAGCCTCACAGTATCACACGGTCTCACAGGATCACACAGTCTCACAGGATCACACAGCCTCACAGTATCACACAGCCTCACAGTATCACACAGTCTCACAGGATCACACAGCCTCACAGGATCACACAGCCTCACAGGATCACACAGCCTCACAGGATCACACAGCCTCACAGTATCACACAGTCTCACAGGATCACACAGTCTCACAGGATCACACAACCTCACAATATCACACAATCTCACAGCATCACACAGCCTCACAGGATCACACAGCCTCACAGTATCACACAGTCTCACAGGATCACACAGCCTCACAGGATCACACAGCCTCACAGTATCACACAGTCTCACAGGATCACACAGTCTCACAGGATCACAGCCTCACAGGATCACACAGCCTAACAGTATCACACAACCTCACAGGATCACACAGTCTCACTGGATCACACATTCTCACAGTATCACACAGCCTCACAGTATCACACAGCCTCACAGTATCACACAGTCTCACAGGATCACACAGTCTCACCGGATCACACAGCCTGACAGGATCACACAGCCTCACAGGATCACACAGCCTCACAGGATCACACAGCCTCACAGTATCACACAGTCTCACAGGATTACACAGTCTCACAGGATCACACAGTCTCACAGGATCACCCAGCCTCACAGTATCACACAGTCTCACAGGGTCACACAGTCTCACATGATCACACAATCTCACAGCATCACACAGCCTCACAGGATCACACAGCCTCACAGTATCACACAGTCTCACAGGATCACGCAGTCTCACAGGATCACAGCCTCACAGGATCACACAGCCTCACAGTATCACACAATCTCTCACGATCACACAACCTCACAGTATCACAGCCTCACAGGAACACACAGCCTCACAGGATCACACAGCCTCACAGGATCACACAGTCTCACAGGATCACACAGCCTCACAGGATCACACAGCCTCACAGGATCACACAGTCTCACAGGTTCACACAGCCTCACAGGATCACACAGCCGCACAGTGTCACACAGTCTCACAGGATCACACAGTCTCACAGGATTACACAGTCTCACAGGATCACACAGCCTCACAGTATCACACAGCCTCACATTATCACACAACCTCACAGGATCACCCAGCCTCACAGTATCACACAGCCTCACAGTATCACACAACCTCACAGGATCACACAGTCTCACTATATCACACAGTCTCACAGGATCACACAGCCTCACAGGATCACACAGTCTCACTATATCACACAGTCTCACAGGATCACACAGCCTCACACTATCACACAGCCTCACAGGATCACACAGTCTCACAGGATCACACAGCCTCACAGGATCACATAGTCTCACAGGATCACACAACCTCACAGGATCACACAGCCTCACAGGATCACACACCCTCACAGGATCACATAGTCTCACAGTATCACACAGCCTCACAGTATCACACAGCCTCACAGGATCACAAAACCTCACAGGATCACACAGTCTCACAGGATCACACAGTCTCACAGGATCACACTGCCACACAGGATCACACAGTCTCACAGGATCACACTGCCTCACAGGATCACACAGTCTAACAGGATCTCACAGGATCACACATCCTCACAGGATCACATAGTCTTACAGTATCACATAGTCTTACAGTATCACACAGTCTCACAGGATCACATAGTCTCACAGGATCACACAACCTCACAGTATCACACAGTCTCACAGGATCACATAGCCTCACTGGATCACATAGTCTCACAGGATCACATAGTCTCACAGGATCACACAACCTCACAGTATCACACAGTCTCACAGTATCACACAGCATCACAGGATCACACAACCTCACAGTATCACACAGTCTCACAGGATCACACAGTCTCACAGGATCACACAGTCTCACAGTATCACACAACCTCACAGGATCACACAGTCTCACAGGATCACACAACCTCACAGTATCACACAGTCTCACAGGATCACACAGTCTCACAGTATCACACAATCTCACAGGGTCACACAGTCTCACAGTATCACACAGTCTCACAGGGTCACACAGTCTCACAGGATCACACAATCTCACAGTATCACACAGTCTCACAGGATCACACAGCCTCACAGTATCACACAGCCTCACAGGGTCACACAGTCTCACAGGATCACATAGTCTCACAGGATCACACAACCTCACAGTATCACACAGTCTCGCAGTATCACACAGCCTCACAGGATCACACAACCTCACAGTATCACACAGTCTCACAGGATCACACAGTCTCACAGGATCACACAGCCTCACAGGATCACACAGTCTCACAGGATCACACAACCTCACAGTATCACACAGTCTCACAGAATCACACAGCCTCACAGGATCATACAGTCTCGCAGGATCACACAACCTCACAGTATCACACAGCCTCACAGGGTCACACAACCACACAAGATCACACAACCTCACAGGTTCACACAGCCTCATAGGATCACACAACCTCACAGTATCACACAACGTCACAGGATCACACAGTCTCACAGGATCACACAACCTCACAGTATCACACAGTCTCACAGGATCACACAGTCTCACAGTATCACACAATCTCACAGGGTCACACAGTCTCACAGTATCACTCAGTCTCACATGGTCACACAGCCTCACAGGATCACACAGCCTCACACTATCACACAGCCTCACAGGATCACACAGTCTCACAGGGTCACACAACCTCACAGTATCACACAGTCTCACAGGATCACACAGTCTCACAGTATCACACAGTCTCACAGGATCACACAGCCTCACAGTATCACACAGCCTCACAGGGTCACACAGTCTCACAGGATCACATAGTCTCACAGGATCACATAGTCTCACAGGATCACACTGCCTCACAGTATCACACAGTCTCACAGTATCACACAGCCTCACAGGATCACACAACCTCACAGTATCACACAGTCTCATAGGATCACACAGTCTCACAGTATCACACAGTCTCACAGAATCACACAGCCTCACAGGATCACACAGTCTCACTATATCACACAGTCTCACAGGATCACACAGCCTCACAGGATCACACAACCACACAAGATCACACAACCTCACAGGATCACACAGCCTCACAGGATCACACAACCTCACAGTATCACACAACGTCACAGGATCACACAGTCTCACAGGATCACACACCCTCACAGAATCACACAGCCTCACAGGATCACACAGCCTCACAGTATCACACAGCCTCACAGGATCACACAGTCTCACAGGATCACACAGCCTCACAGGATCATACAGTCTCACAGTATCACACAGTCTCACAGGATCACACAGTCTCACAGGATCACACAGCCTCACAGTATCACACAACCTCACAGTATCACACAACCTCACAGTATCACACAGTCTCACAGGATCACACAGTCTCAAAGTATCACACAACCTCACAGGGCCACACAGTCTCACAGTATCACACAGCCTCACAGGATCACACAACCTCACAGTATCACACAGCCTCACAGGATCACACAACTTCACAAGATCACACAACCTCACAGGATCACACAGTCTCACAGTATCACACAGTATCACAGGATCACACAGTCTCACAGGATCACACAGCCTCACAGTATCACACAGTCTCACAGGATCACACAGTCTCACAGGATCACACAACCTCACAGTATCACACAGCCTCACAGGATCACACAGCCTCACAGGATCACACAGTCTCACAGGATCACACAGTCTCACAGGATCACAGCCTCACAGGATCACACAGCCTCACAATATCACACAAACTCACAGGATCACACAGTCTCACAGGATCACACAGCCTCACAGTATCACACAGCCTCACAGTATCACACAGTCTCACAGGATCACACAGCCTCACAGTATCACACGGTCTCACAGGATCACACAGTCTCACAGGATCACACAACCTCACAGTATCACACAGCCTCACAGGATCACACAGCCTCACAGGATCACACAGCCTCACAGGATCACACAGCCTCACAGTATCACACAGTCTCACAGGATCACACAGTCTCACAGGATCACACAACCTCACAATATCACACAAACTCACAGGATCACACAGTCTCACAGGATCACACAGCCTCACAGTATCACACAGCCTCACAGTATCACACAGTCTCACAGGATCACACAGCCTCACAGGATCACACAGTCTCACAGTATCACACAGTCTCAAAGGATCACACAGCCCCACAGGATCACAGAGCCTCACAGGATCACACAACCTCACAGTATCACACAGCCTCACAGTATCACACAATCTGACAGGATCATACAGCCTCACAGGATCACACAGTCTCACAGTATCACACAGTCCCTCAGGATAACACAGCCTCACAGGATCACACAGCCTCACAGTATCACACAGTCTCACAGGATCACACAGCCTCACAGGATCACATAGTCTCACAGGATCACACAGCCTCACAGTATCACACAGCCTCACAGGATCACATAGTCTCACAGGATCACACAGTCTCTCACGATCACACAACCTCACAGTATCACACAGCCTCACAGGATCACACAGCCTCACAGGATCACACAGCCTCACAGTATCACACAGTCTCACAGGATCACACAGTCTCACAGGATCACAGCCTCACAGGATCACACAGCCTCACAGTATCACACAACCTCACAGGATCACACAGTCTCACAGGATCACACAGTCTCACAGTATCACACAGCCTCACAGTATCACACAGCCTCACAGTATCACACAGTCTCACAGGTTCACACAGTCTCACAGGATCACACAGCCTGACAGGATCACACAGCCTCACAGGATCACACAGCCTCACAGGATCACACAGCCTCACAGTATCACACAGTCTCACAGGATTACACAGTCTCACAGGATCACACAGTCTCACAGGATCACCCAGCCTCACAGTATCACACAGTCTCACAGGGTCACACAGTCTCACAGGATAACACAATCTCACAGCATCACACATCCTCACAGGATCACACAGTCTCACAGTATCACACAGTCTCACAGGATCACGCAGTCTCACAGGATCACACAGCCTCACAGTATCACAAAGTCTCTCACGATCACACAACCTCACAGTATCACAGCCTCACAGGAACACACAGCCTCACAGGATCACACAGCCTCACAGTATCACACAGCCTCACAGGATCACACAGCCTCACAGGATCACACAGTCTCACAGGATCACACAGCCTCACAGGATCACACAGCCGCACAGTGTCACACAGTCTCACAGGATCACACAGTCTCACAGGATTACACAGTCTCACAGGATCACACAGCCTCACAGTATCACACAGCCTCACATTATCACACAACCTCACAGGATCACCCAGCCTCACAGTATCACACAGCCTCACAGTATCACACAACCTCACAGGATCACACAGTTTCACTATATCACACAGTCTCACAGGATCACACAACCTCACAGGATCACACAGTCTCACTATATCACACAGTCTCACAGGATCACACAGCCTCACACTATCACACAGCCTCACAGGATCACACAGTCTCACAGGATCACACAGTCTCACATGATCACACAGTCTCACAGGATCACACAACCTCACAGGATCACACAGCCTCACAGGATCACACACCCTCACAGGATCACATAGTCTCACAGTATCACACAGCCTCACAGTATCACACAGCCTCACAGGATCACACAACCTCACAGGATCACACAGTCTCACAGGATCACACAGTCTCACAGGATCACACTGCCACACAGGATCACACAGTCTCACAGGATCACACAGCCTCACAGGATCACACAGCCTCACAGTATCACACAACCTCACAGGATCACACAGTCTCACAGGATCACACAGTCTCACAGTATCACACAGCCTCACAGTATCACACAGCCTCACAGTATCACACAGTCTCACAGGATCACACAGTCTCACAGGATCACACAGCCTGACAGGATCACACAGCCTCACAGGATCACACAGCCTCACAGGATCACACAGCCTCACAGTATCACACAGTCTCACAGGATTACACAGTCTCACAGGATCACACAGTCTCACAGGATCACCCAGCCTCACAGTATCACACAGTCTCACAGGGTCACACAGTCTCACAGGATCACACAATCTCATAGCATCACACAGCCTCACAGGATCACACAGCCTCACAGTATCACATAGTCTCACAGGATCACATAGTCTCACAGGATCACACAGCCTCACAGTATCACACAGCCTCACAGGATCACATAGTCTCACAGGATCACACAGTCTCTCACGATCACACAACCTCACAGTATCACACAGCCTCACAGGATCACACAGCCTCACAGGATCACACAGCCTCACAGTATCACACAGTCTCACAGGATCACACAGTCTCACAGGATCACAGCCTCACAGGATCACACAGCCTCACAGTATCACACAACCTCACAGGATCACACAGTCTCACAGGATCACACAGTCTCACAGTATCACACAGCCTCACAGTATCACACAGTCTCACAGGATCACGCAGTCTCACAGGATCACAGCCTCACAGGATCACACAGCCTCACAGTATCACACAGTCTCTCACGATCACACAACCTCACAGTATCACAGCCTCACAGGAACACACAGCCTCACAGGATCACACAGCCTCACAGTATCACACAGTCTCACAGGATCACACAGCCTCACAGTATCACACAGCCTCACAGGATCACACAGCCTCACAGGATCACACAGTCTCACAGGATCACACAGCCTCACAGGATCACACAGCCGCACAGTGTCACACAGTCTCACAGGATCACACAGTCTCACAGGATTACACAGTCTCACAGGATCACACAGCCTCACAGTATCACACAGCCTCACATTATCACACAACCTCACAGGATCACCCAGCCTCACAGTATCACACAGCCTCACAGTATCACACAACCTCACAGGATCACACAGTCTCACTATATCACACAGTCTCACAGGATCACACAACCTCACAGGATCACACAGTCTCACTATATCACACAGTCTCACAGGATCACACAGCCTCACACTATCACACAGCCTCACAGGATCACACAGTCTCACAGGATCACACAGTCTCACATGATCACACAGTCTCACAGGATCACACAACCTCACAGGATCACACAGCCTCACAGGATCACACACCCTCACAGGATCACATAGTCTCACAGTATCACACAGCCTCACAGTATCACACAGCCTCACAGGATCACACAACCTCACAGGATCACACAGTCTCACAGGATCACACAGTCTCACAGGATCACACTGCCACACAGGATCACACAGTCTCACAGGATCACACAGCCTCACAGGATCACACAGCCTCACAGTATCACACAACCTCACAGGATCACACAGTCTCACAGGATCACACAGTCTCACAGTATCACACAGCCTCACAGTATCACACAGCCTCACAGTATCACACAGTCTCACAGGATCACACAGTCTCACAGGATCACACAGCCTGACAGGATCACACAGCCTCACAGGATCACACAGCCTCACAGGATCACACAGCCTCACAGTATCACACAGTCTCACAGGATTACATAGTCTCACAGGATCACACAGTCTCACAGGATCACCCAGCCTCACAGTATCACACAGTCTCACAGGGTCACACAGTCTCACAGGATCACACAATCACACAGCATCACACAGCCTCACAGGATCACACAGCCTCACAGTATCACACAGTCTCACAGGATCACGCAGTCTCACAGGATCACAGCCTCATAGGATCACACAGCCTCACAGTATCACACAGTCTCTCACGATCACACAACCTCACAGTATCACAGCCTCACAGGAACACACAGCCTCACAGGATCACACAGCCTCACAGTATCACACAGTCTCACAGGATCACACAGCCTCACAGGATCACACAGCCTCACAGGATCACACAGTCTCACAGGATCACACAGCCTCACAGGATCACACAGCCGCACAGTGTCACACAGTCTCACAGGATCACACAGTCTCACAGGATTACACAGTCTCACAGGATCACACAGCCTCACAGTATCACACAGCCTCACATTATCACACAACCTCACAGGATCACCCAGCCTCACAGTATCACACAGCCTCACAGTATCACACAACCTCACAGGATCACACAGTCTCACTATATCACACAGTCTCACAGGATCACACAACCTCACAGGATCACACAGTCTCACTATATCACACAGTCTCACAGGATCACACAGCCTCACACTATCACACAGCCTCACAGGATCACACAGTCTCACAGGATCACACAGTCTCACATGATCACACAGTCTCACAGGATCACACAACCTCACAGGATCACACAGCCTCACAGGATCACACACCCTCACAGGATCACATAGTCTCACAGTATCACACAGCCTCACAGTATCACACAGCCTCACAGGATCACACAACCTCACAGGATCACACAGTCTCACAGGATCACACAGTCTCACAGGATCACACTGCCACACAGGATCACACAGTCTCACAGGATCACACAGTCTCACAGGATCACACAGCCTCACAGGATCACACAGCCGCACAGTGTCACACAGTCTCACAGGATCACACAGTCTCACAGGATTACACAGTCTCACAGGATCACACAGCCTCACAGTATCACACAGCCTCACATTATCACACAACCTCACAGGATCACCCAGCCTCACAGTATCACACAGCCTCACAGTATCACACAACCTCACAGGATCACACAGTCTCACTATATCACACAGTCTCACAGGATCACACAACCTCACAGGATCACACAGTCTCACTATATCACACAGTCTCACAGGATCACACAGCCTCACACTATCACACAGCCTCACAGGATCACACAGTCTCACAGGATCACACAGTCTCACATGATCACACAGTCTCACAGGATCACACAACCGCACAGGATCACACAGCCTCACAGGATCACACACCCTCACAGGATCACATAGTCTCACAGTATCACACAGCCTCACAGTATCACACAGCCTCACAGGATCACACAACCTCACAGGATCACACAGTCTCACAGGATCACACAGTCTCACAGGATCACACTGCCACACAGGATCACACAGTCTCACAGGATCACACTGCCTCACAGGATCACACAGTCTAACAGGATCTCACAGGATCACACACCCTCACAGGATCACATAGTCTCACAGTATCACACAGTCTCACAGGATCACATAGTCTCACAGGATCACACAACCTCACAGTATCACAGAGTCTCACAGGATCACATAGCCTCACTGGATCACATAGTCTCACAGGATCACATAGTCTCACAGGATCACACAACCTCACAGTATCACACAGTCTCACAGTATCACACAGCCTCACAGGATCACACAACCTCACAGTATCACACAGTCTCACAGGATCACACAGTCTCACAGGATCACACAGTCTCACAGGATCACACAACCTCACAGTATCACACAGTCTCACAGGATCACACAGTCTCACAGTATCACACAGTCTCACAGGATCACACAATCTCACAGTATCACACAGTCTCACAGGATCACACAGCCTCACAGTATCACACAGCCTCACAGGGTCACACAGTCTCACAGGATCACATAGTCTCACAGGATCACATAGTCTCACAGGATCACACAACCTCACAGTATCACACAGTCTCACAGTATCACACAGCCTCACAGGATCACACAACCTCACAGTATCACACAGTCTCATAGGATCACACAGTCTCACAGGATCACACAGTCTCACAGGATCACACAGCCTCACAGGATCACACAGTCTCACAGGATCACACAACCTCACAGTATCACACAGTCTCACAGGATCACACAGCCTCACAGGATCACACAACCTCACAGTATCACACAGTCTCACAGGGTCACACAGTCTCACAGGATCACACAGTCACCCAGGATCACACAACCTCACAGTATCACACAGCCTCACAGGATCACACAACCTCACAGGATCACACAGCCTCATAGGATCACACAGTCTCACAGGATCACACAGTCTCACAGTATCACACAGTCTCACAGTATCACACAGCCTCACAGTATCACACAACCTCACAGCGTCACACAGTCTCACAGGATCACACAGCCTCACAGGATCACATAGTCTCACGGGATCACACATTCTCACAGGATCACACAGCCTCACAGGATCACACAGTCTCACAGGATCACACAGCCTCACAGTATCACACAGTCTCACAGTATCACACAGCCTCACAGTATCACACAGTCTCACAGTATCACACAACCTCACAGGGTCACACAGTCTCACAGGATCACACAGCCTCACAGGATCACATAGTCTCACGGGATCACACAGTCTCTCACAGGATCATACAGTCTCACAGGATCACACAGTCTCACAGGATCACACAACCTCACAGGATCACACAGCCTCACAGTATCACATAGCCTCACAGGGTCACACAGTCTCACAGGATCATACAGTCTCACGGGATCACACAGCCTCACAGTATCACACAGTCTCACGGGAGTTGATCCTGATCACTGTAGAAGAGACAAAATCAACCTGCATTTATATAGTGCCTTTAACACTGATAAATCTCTCACAAAGTGTTGCAGTAGACAATTTGCCACCAAACCATTTGAAGTGGTAATTTGACAGGTGACCATGAGCCTGTCCAAAGGAGTGGGTCTGAAGGAGGATATTAAAAAGATCGTGAGAGATGGAGAAAGGCTGAGGGTTCCAGAGACTGGGGTCCAGGCAGCTGAAGGCACACCCACCAACAGTGAAGAGAATGTCATTGTCAGATCAGCACTGAGGCCTACGATCTTCAGTGAAATGATCCAGGGGTAAGGGAGTAGTTAATCAATCCTCATGATCAATCTCGATCAAGGGATTAACAACAGAGATTTGGCCCCAGTGTTGTTGAAAAGCCGGTGTCACAGGGTCAGGGGTCAGTGTCTAAGGGTCAGGGGCAGTGTCATAGAGTCAGAGGTCAGTGTCTGAGGTTCAGGGGTCAGTCTGAGGATCAGGGGCCAGTGTCAGTGGGTCAGAGGTCAGTGTCTAATGGTCAGGGGTCAATTTCTAAGAGTCAGGGATCAGTGTCAGAGGGGTAGGGGTCAGTGTCTGAGGGTCGGGTCAGTATCTGAGGGTCAGGGGTCAGTGTCTGAGTGTCAGAGAGCAGTGTCTGAGGGTCAGAGAGCAGTGTCTGAGTGTCGGGGTCAATGTCTGAGTGTCAAGGGTCAGTATGTGAGGGTCAGGGTCAATGTCTAAGGGTCACAGGTCAGTGTCTGAGGGTCAGGGGTCAATGTCTGAGGGTCAAGGGTCAGTGTCTGAGGGTCAGAGAGCAGTGTCTGAAGGTCGGGGGTCAATGTCTGAGGGTCAGGGGTCAATGTGTGAGGGTCAGGGGTCAGTGTCTGAGGATCAGGGGTCAGTCTGAGGGTCAGTGGTCAGTGTCAGTGGGTCAGAGGTCAGTGTCTAAGGGTCAGGGGTCAATGTCTAAGGGGCAGGGGTCAGTGTCTGAGGGTCGGGTCAGTATCTGAGGGTCAGAGGTCAGTGTCTGAGGGTCAGAGAGCAGTGTCTGAGTGTCAGGGTCAATGTCTGAGGGTCAGGGGTCAGTGTCCGAGGGTCAGGGGTCAATGTCTAAGGGTCAGGGGTCAGTATGTGAGGGTCGGGGTCAATGTCTAAGGGTCAAGGGTCAGTGTCAGAGGGTCAGGGGTCAGTGTCTGAGGGTCAGAGAGCAGTGTCTGAGGGTCGGGGTCAATGTCTGAGGGTCAGGGGTCAATGTGTGAGGGTCAGGGGTCAGTATCTGAGGGTCAGAAGTCAGTGTCTGAGGGTCAGGGGTCAGTATCTGAGGGTCAGGGGTCAGTGCCTGAGGGTCAGGGGTCAGTGTCTGAGGGTCAGGGGTCAGTGTGAGTTATGGAATGGTGTCAGAGGATCAGGGGTCAGTGTCAGAGGGTCAGGGATCAGTGTCAGAGGGTCAGGGGTCAGTATCTGAGGGTCAGGGGTCAGTGAGAGTTAGGGAATGGTTTCAGAGCATCAGTGCTGGTGTCTAAGGGTGAAATCGCAGGAGGTAACTTGCTCAGGTGAGTTTATGACCAGCCTCTGAGCACCCTCCAGCTTTGAGTGGGGTCACAGTGTGCAGACTCATCCCTGACCCTGAGCTGGGTAGCGGGCTGTGGGTTAAGAAGGGTCTGGTTTCCTGCCCATGGCAGACTCTGATCCCAGGGAGGAGGGAACCCTTCAGGTTTGAGAGTGTGAGGGAAGGGAGGTTTCTCTGATAATGTTGATTTTCCTGTCACCCTTCTTGTCTAACCTGACCAGAGGGATGGTCACGATATTGGGTGGCGTGCCATGGCCCAGAGCCCAGTCTGTGTTACCACCACAGGAGGGGGCACGAGAGGGGACCACCAACAAACTAGACCCAACATTTACGTGTGCTAGCCTTTGTTACAAACCCTCTCACTCACAAACCTGCAATCCTTCTCCAGCTCCTTAAACTCAATCGGCCATAAGAAATACAAACAGGCCATTCGGCCCCTCGAGCCTGTTACGCCACTCAATAGGATCACGGCTGATCGACATTTCCCACGTTCGCTTTCCTGCCTTCTTCTGGTGACCCGTGATTGGACGTCAGAACAGGCCATCCCTAACTGTCCTTGGACTGAGTGACTGGTTGGGCCATTTCAGGGGGAGTTAGTTGTCCAAACCCATTACTGGAATCCCAATAGATCCCAGAATAATGCTTTAAAATTAACACAGCAGAAGGTACTTGGAGCTATTAGTTTGTGGAAATGGTAATTATATCTCATTTAGTGTCATCTCAGTTTCCCAACAAGGTAGGGATTGAGAACAATCAGACATCGAACCAACAACTGCAGAGAGAAACCCACAGGGCTCTTACTGATCCTTTTATCATTTCAAAGTAGTTTTAGTTGCCAATAATTATCTGAGCACGAATGCATCTGAAATTAAAGTGAGTGGGTGTAAACATTTCGAAGAATGTGCTGTGTTACAGCCTGAGTAATGATCTTCAGTTTCACACCATCCTCATTAATATCAGGAACCTTCCATTTCAGTACAAACCCCTCTCAGGGGCATTGAGACTCTGAATGTGGGCACAGTCCCCTCCTGGAGCAGTGTGTGTATACACACCCACACACATACGTAGACACACCCACACCCAAATAGACATACACAGACACACACATACATACATACACACCCATACACGCCCACACACCCACATAGATACACACAGACACACACACGCACACACACCCACATAGACACACACACATATACACCCACACACCCACATAGACACACACAGACACACATACACACACATGCCCACACACCCACATAGATACACACAGACACACACACACCCACATAGACACACACACACATATACACCCACATAGACACACACAGACACACATACACACACACGCACACACACCCACATAGACACACACACACATATACACCCACACACCCACATAGACACACACAGACACACATACACACACACGCACACACACCCACATAGACACACACACACACATACACCCACACACCCACATAGACACACACAGACACACACACACATACACGCACACACACACACATACACCCACACACCCACATAGACACACACAGAAACAAACACCCATACACGCCCACACACCCACATAGACACACACCCCCACATAGACACACACACGCACACACACCCACATAGACACACACCCCCACATAGACACACACACACACCCACATAGACACACCCCCCCACATAGACACACACACGCACACACACCCACATAGACACACACCCCCACATAGACACACACACACACCCACATAGACACACACCCCCACATAGACACACACACGCACACACACCCACATAGACACACACCCCCACATAGACACACACACATACCCACATAGACACACACACGCACACACACCCACATAGACACACACACACATATACACCCACACACCCACATAGACACACACACGCACACACACACCCACATAGACACACACACCCACATAGACACACACGCACACACACCCACATAGACACACACACGCACTTAGACACACACACGCACACACACCCACATAGACACACACACATATACACACACCCACCCACATAGACACACACACGCACACATACACCCACATAGACACCCACCCACATAGACACACGCACACACATAGACACACACACACATAGACACACCCACACCCACATAGACACACCAACACACACATAGACACACACACACATACACACACACACATACCCACATAGACGCACACTCACATAGACACACACACATAGACACACCCACATCCACATAGAAACACACGCACACAGACACACACACACCCACACACCCACATAGACACACACACACACCCACATAGACATAGACACCCACACACCCACATAGAAACACACGCACACAGACACACACACATACACACCAACACCCACATATACACACCCACACCCACATAGACACACACACATACACACACATACCCACATAGACACACACGCACACAGACACACACACACACAGACACACACACACCCACATAGAAACACACGCACACAGTCACACACACATACACAGACACCCACATAGACACACCACTCAAACGCATGTGCACCCTATCTCAAAATACACTCACACACAGACATGCACACACACCCTCACACACACTCACACACACCCCCTCACACACACCCTCACACACAAATACTCAGACATGCACACACTCTCATCTACACACAACCTCACAAACACACCCAGACACAGGCACACCCCCCCCACCTACCCCATAGACACCAACACACACACAAGACACACATGCAAACACACTCATACACTAACACACACAAACACTCACACAAACACATACACATACGTACAGAGGGTCAGGAATGAATCAATTGGGAGTGCAGGAGATCTTTAATTGGGAGAGGTGAGAATGTGTAACCTCTGTAGAATGGAATTGTGACTTTTTTTACAAGAAGATATGGTGAAAAGTGTTTAAGTTGCTGCACCATGGCACCTATAGAAATAGCAGAGGCATAGGTAAGGTTAGATTACTTACAGTGTGGAAACAGGCCCTTCGGCCCAACAAGTCCACACTGACCCTCCGGAGTGCAACGCACCCAGACCCATTCCCCTACATTTACCCCTTACCTAACTCTACGGGCAATTTAGCGTGGCCAATTCACCTAACCTGCACATCTTTAGACTGTGGGAGGAAACCGGAGCACCCGGAGGAAACCCACGCAGACACGGGGAGAATGTGCAAACTCCACACAGTCAGTCGCCTGAGGCGGGAATTGAACCCGGGTCCCTGGCGCTGTGAGGCAGTCCCTCCACACTGTGCCATAATTTTTAATAAACTACGATGAAGGCCATCTTAGTTTAATTCCTGGTTCCAAGTTTTGGGAAAAGACCGCCAATCCGGGTCACTGGAATACTGAGCTAGAAACTGCCACTGAAGCTGCCCCAAGGGCCCGTCTCGTCACCATCCCCTGGAAGGAAGATGCTTCAAAACCCATCACAGGAATCCCAGGCTGCCAGATCCCAGACTCTCAGATCCCAGACTGTCAGATCCCAGGCTGTCAGATCCCGTGCTGCCTGATCCCAGACTGTCAGATCCCGGGCGGTCAGATCCCAGACTCTCAGATCCCAGACTCTCAGATCCCAGACTGCCAGATCCCAGACTGTTAGATCCCAGACTCTCAGATCCTAGTCTGTCAGATCCCAGACTGCCAGATCCCAGACTGTCAGATCCCAGACTGCCAGATCCCAGGCTGTCAGATCCCAGACTGCCAGATCCCAGTCTGTCAGATCCCAGACTGTCAGATCCCAGGCTGCCAGATCCCAGACTGTCAGATCCTACACTCTCAGATCCCGGGCTGCCAGATCGCAGACTGTCAGATCCCAGACTGCCAGATCCCAGACTGTCAGATCCAAAACTGCCAGATCCCAGACTGTCAGATCCCAGACTGCCAGAACCCAGACTGTCAGATCCCGGACTGTCAGATCCTGTGCTGCCAGATCCCAGACTGCCAGATCACAGACTGTGAGATCCCAGGCTACAGGATCCCAGACTGTCAGATCGCAGACTCTCAGATCCCAGACTGTCAGATCCCAGACTGTGAGATTCCGCGCGGTCAGATCCCAGACTCTCAGATCCCAGACTGTCAGATCCCAGACTGTCAGATCCCGGGCTCCCCGATCCCAGACTGTCAGATCCCAGACTGCCAGATCCCAGACTGTCAGATCCCAGACTGTCAGATCCCGAGCTGCCAGATCCCAGACTGTCAGATCCCAGACTGTCAGATCCCAGGCTGTCAAATCCCGTGCTGCCAGATCCCAGACTGTCAGATCCCAGACTCTCAGATCCCAGACTCTCAGATCCCGTGCTGCCAGATCCCAGACTGTCAGATCCCAGACTCTCAGATCCCAGACTCTCATATCCCAGACTGTCAGATCCCGTGCTGCGAGATCCCAGACTGTCAGATCCCAGACTCTCAGATCCTAGACTGACAGATCCCAGACTGCCAGATCCCAGACTGTCAGATCCCAGACTCTCAGATCCCAGACTGCCAGATCCCAGGCTGTCAGATCCCAGACTCTCAGACCCCAGACTGCAAGATCCCAGACTGTCAGATCCCAGGCTGCCAGATCCCAGACTCTCAGATCCCAGACTGCAAGATCCCAGACTGTCAGATCCCAGACTCTCAGATCCCGTGCTGTCAAAGATCCCAGACTGTCAGATCCCGTGCTGCCAGATCCCAGACTGTCAGATCCCAGACTCTCAGATCCTAGTCTGTCAGATCCCAGACTGCCAGATCCCAGACTGTCAGATCCCAGTCTGTCAGATCCCAGACTGCCAGATCCCAGTCTGTCAGATCCCAGACTGTCAGATCCCTGGCTGCCAGATCCCAGACGGTCAGATCCCGTGCTGCCTGATCCCAGACTGTCAGATCTCAGACTGTCTGATCCCAGACTGTCAGATCCCAGAGTGTCAGATCCCGTGCTGCCAGATCCCAGACTCTCAGATCCCAGACTGTCAGATCCCAGGCTGTCAGACCCGTGCTGCCTGATCCCAGACTGTCAGATCCCAGAATGTCTGATCCCAGACTGTCAGATCCCAGTCTGACAGATCCCAGACTCTCAGATCCCAGACTCTCAGATCCCAGACTGCCAGATCCCAGACTGTCAGATCCCAGACTGCCAGATCCCAGTCTGTCAGATCCCAGACTGCCAGATCCCAGTCTGTCAGATCCCAGACTGTCAGATCCCAGGCTGCCAGATCCCAGACTGCCAGATCCCAGACTCTCATATCCCAGACTGTCAGATCCCGTGCTGCGAGATCCCAGACTGTCAGATCCCAGACTCTCAGATCCTAGACTGACAGATCCCAGACTGCCAGATCCCAGACTATCAGATCCCAGACTCTCAGATCCCAGACTGCCAGATCCCAGGCTGTCAGATCCCAGACTCTCAGACCCCAGACTGCAAGATCCCAGACTGTCAGATCCCAGGCTGCCAGATCCCAGACTCTCAGATCCCAGACTGCAAGATCCCAGACTGTCAGATCCCAGACTCTCAGATCCCGTGCTGTCAAAGATCCCAGACTGTCAGATCCCGTGCTGCCAGATCCCAGACTGTCAGATCCCAGACTCTCAGATCCTAGTCTGTCAGATCCCAGACTGCCAGATCCCAGACTGTCAGATCCCAGTCTGTCAGATCCCAGACTGCCAGATCCCAGTCTGTCAGATCCCAGACTGTCAGATCCCAGGCTGCCAGATCCCAGACTGTCAGATCCCGTGCTGCCTGATCCCAGACTGTCAGATCCCAGACTGTCAGATCCCAGACTGTCAGATCCCGGGCTCCCAGATCCCAGACTGTCAGATCCCAGACTGCCAGTTCCCAGACTGTCAGATCCCAGGCTGCCGGATCCCAAATTCTCAGATCCCAGACTCTCAGATCCCAGAGTGTCAGATCCCGTGCTGCCAGATCCCAGACTGTCAGATCCTAGACTCTCAGATCCCAGACTGCCAGATCCCAGGCTGTCAGATCCCAGACTGCCAGATCCCAGTCTGTCAGATCCCAGACTGCCAGATCCCAGGCTGCCAGATTCCAGACTGCCAGATCCCAGACTCTCAGATCCCAGACTGCCAGAACACAGACTCTCAGATTCCAGACTGCCAGATCCCAGACTGCCAGATCCCAGACTCTCAGATCCCAGACTGTCAGATCACAAACTCTCAGATCCCAGTCTGCCAGATCCCAGACAGTCAGATCCCAGACTGCCAGATCCCAGTCAGTCAGATCCCAGACTGCCAGATCCCAGGCTGCCAGATCCCAGACTGTCAGATCCCAGACTCTCAGATCCCAGACTGTCAGATCCCAGACTGCCAGATCCCAGACTGTCAGATCCCGGACTGTCAGAATCTGTGCTGCCAGATCCCAGACTGCCAGATCCCAGACTGTCAGATCCCGGGCGGTCAGATCCCAGACTCTCAGATCCCAGACTGTCAGATCCCAGACTGTCAGATCCCGGGCTCCCCGATCCCAGACTGTCAGATCCCAGACTGCCAGATCCCAGACTGTCAGATCCCAGACTGTCAGATCCCGAGCTGCCAGATCCCAGACTGTCAGATCCCAGACTGTCAGATCCCAGGCTGTCAAATCCCGTGCTGCCAGATCCCAGACTGTCAGATCCCAGACTCTCAGATCCCAGACTCTCAGATCCCGTGCTGCCAGATCCCAGACTGTCAGATCCCAGACTCTCAGATCCCAGACTCTCATATCCCAGACTGTCAGATCCCGTGCTGCGAGATCCCAGACTGTCAGATCCCAGACTCTCAGATCCTAGACTGACAGATCCCAGACTGCCAGATCCCAGACTGTCAGATCCCAGACTCTCAGATCCCAGACTGCCAGATCCCAGGCTGTCAGATCCCAGACTCTCAGACCCCAGACTGCAAGATCCCAGACTGTCAGATCCCAGGCTGCCAGATCCCAGACTCTCAGATCCCAGACTGCAAGATCCCAGACTGTCAGATCCCAGACTCTCAGATCCCGTGCTGTCAAAGATCCCAGACTGTCAGATCCCGTGCTGCCAGATCCCAGACTGTCAGATCCCAGACTCTCAGATCCTAGTCTGTCAGATCCCAGACTGCCAGATCCCAGACTGTCAGATCCCAGTCTGTCAGATCCCAGACTGCCAGATCCCAGTCTGTCAGATCCCAGACTGTCAGATCCCTGGCTGCCAGATCCCAGACGGTCAGATCCCGTGCTGCCTGATCCCAGACTGTCAGATCTCAGACTGTCTGATCCCAGACTGTCAGATCCCAGAGTGTCAGATCCCGTGCTGCCAGATCCCAGACTCTCAGATCCCAGACTGTCAGATCCCAGGCTGTCAGACCCGTGCTGCCTGATCCCAGACTGTCAGATCCCAGAATGTCTGATCCCAGACTGTCAGATCCCAGTCTGACAGATCCCAGACTCTCAGATCCCAGACTCTCAGATCCCAGACTGCCAGATCCCAGACTGTCAGATCCCAGACTGCCAGATCCCAGTCTGTCAGATCCCAGACTGCCAGATCCCAGTCTGTCAGATCCCAGACTGTCAGATCCCAGGCTGCCAGATCCCAGACTGCCAGATCCCAGACTCTCATATCCCAGACTGTCAGATCCCGTGCTGCGAGATCCCAGACTGTCAGATCCCAGACTCTCAGATCCTAGACTGACAGATCCCAGACTGCCAGATCCCAGACTATCAGATCCCAGACTCTCAGATCCCAGACTGCCAGATCCCAGGCTGTCAGATCCCAGACTCTCAGACCCCAGACTGCAAGATCCCAGACTGTCAGATCCCAGGCTGCCAGATCCCAGACTCTCAGATCCCAGACTGCAAGATCCCAGACTGTCAGATCCCAGACTCTCAGATCCCGTGCTGTCAAAGATCCCAGACTGTCAGATCCCGTGCTGCCAGATCCCAGACTGTCAGATCCCACACTCTCAGATCCTAGTCTGTCAGATCCCAGACTGCCAGATCCCAGACTGTCAGATCCCAGTCTGTCAGATCCCAGACTGCCAGATCCCAGTCTGTCAGATCCCAGACTGTCAGATCCCAGGCTGCCAGATCCCAGACTGTCAGATCCCGTGCTGCCTGATCCCAGACTGTCAGATCTCAGACTGTCTGATCCCAGACTGTCAGATCCCAGAGTGTCAGATCCCGTGCTGCCAGATCCCAGACTCTCAGATCCCAGACTGTCAGATCCCAGGCTGTCAGACCCGTGCTGCCTGATCCCAGACTGTCAGATCCCAGAATGTCTGATCCCAGACTGTCAGATCCCAGTCTGACAGATCCCAGACTCTCAGATCCCAGACTCTCAGATCCCAGACTGCCAGATCCCAGACTGTCAGATCCCAGACTCTCAGATCCTAGTCTGTCAGATCCCAGACTGTCAGATCCCAGACTGTCAGATCCCAGATTGCCAGATCCCAGGCTGTCAGATCCCAGACTGCCAGATCCCAGTCTGTCAGATCCCAGACTGCCAGATCCCAGACTGCCAGATCCCAGACTGTCAGATCCCAGACTGTCAGATCCCAGATTGCCAGATCGCAGACTCTCAGATCCCAGATTGCCAGATCCCAGACTGTCAGATCCCAGACTCTCAGATCCCAGGCTGCCAGAACCCAGAGTGTCAGATCCCGGACTGTCAGATCCTGTGCTGCCAGATCCCAGACTGCCAGATCCCAGACTGTCAGATCCCAGGCTGTCAGATCCCAGACTGCCAGATCCCAGGCTGCCAGATCCAAGACTGTCAGATCCCAGACTCTCAGATCCCAGAGTGTCAGATCCCGTGCTGCCAGATCCCAGACTGTCAGATCCTAGACTCTCAGATCCCAGACTGCCAGATCCCAGGCTGTCAGATCCCAGACTGCCAGATCCCAGTCTGTCAGATCCCAGACTGCCAGATCCCAGGCTGCCAGATCCCAGACTGCCAGATCCCAGACTCTCAGATCCCAGACTGCCAGATCCCAGACTGTCAGAGCCCAGACTCCCAGATCCTGTCCTGCCAGATCCCAGACTGCCAGAACACAGACTCTCAGATTCCAGACTGCCAGATCCCAGACTGCCAGATCCCAGACTCTCAGATCCCAGACTGTCAGATCACAAACTCTCAGATCCCAGTCTGCCAGATCCCAGACAGTCAGATCCCAGACTGCCAGATCCCAGTCAGTCAGATCCCAGACGGCCAGATCCCAGGCTGCCAGATCCCAGACTGTCAGATCCCAGACTCTCAGATCCCAGACTGTCAGATCCCAGACTGCCAGATCCCAGACTGTCAGATCCCGGACTGTCAGATCCTGTGCTGCCAGATCCCAGACTGCCAGATCCCAGACTGTCAGATCCCGGGCGGTCAGATCCCAGACTCTCAGATCCCAGACTGTCAGATCCCAGACTGTCAGATCCCGGTCTCCCAGATCCCAGACTGTCAAATCCCAGACTGCCAGATCCCAGGCTGTCAGATCCCAGACTCTCAGACCCCAGACTGCAAGATCCCAGACTGTCAGATCCCAGGCTGCCAGATCCCAGACTCTCAGATCCCAGACTGCAAAATCCCAGACTGTCAGATCCCAGACTCTCAGATCCCGTGCTGTCAAAGATCCCAGACTGTCAGATCCCGTGCTGCCAGATCCCAGACTGTCAGATCCCAGACTCTCAGATCCTAGTCTGTCAGATCCCAGACTGCCAGATCCCAGACTGTCAGATCCCAGTCTGTCAGATCCCAGACTGCCAGATCCCAGTCTGTCAGATCCCAGACTGTCAGATCCCAGGCTGCCAGATCCCAGACTGTCAGATCCCGTGCTGCCAGATCCCAGACTCCAGATCCCAGACTCTCAAATCCCAGACTGCCAGATCCCAGACTGTCAGATCCCAGACTCTCAGATCCTAGTCTGTCAGATCCCAGACTGCCAGATCCCAGACTGTCAGATCCCAGACTGTCAGATCCCAGACTGCCAGATCCCAGGCTGTCAGATCCCAGACTGCCAGATCCCAGTCTGTCAGATCCCAGACTGTCAGATCCCAGGCTGCCAGATCCCAGACTGTCAGATCCCACACTCTCAGATCCCGGGCTGCCAGATCGCAAACTATCAGATCCCAGATTGCCAGATCCCAGACTGTCAGATCCCAGACTGCCAGAACCCAGACTGTCAGATCCCGGACTGTCAGATCCTGTGCTGCCAGATCCCAGACTGCCAGATCCCAGACTGTCAGATCCCAGGCTGTCAGATCCCAGACTGCCAGATCCCAGGCTGCCAGATCCAAGACTGTCAGATCCCAGACTCTCAGATCCCAGAGTGTCAGATCCCGTGCTGCCAGATCCCAGACTGTCAGATCCTAGACTCTCAGATCCCAGATTGCCAGATCCCAGGCTGTCAGATCCCAGACTGCCAGATCCCAGTCTGTCAGATCCCAGACTGCCAGATCCCAGGCTGCCAGATTCCAGACTGCCAGATCCCAGACTCTCAGATCCCAGACTGCCAGATCCCAGACTGTCAGAACCCGGACTCTCAGATCCTGTCCTGCCAGATCCCAGACTGTCAGATCCCTGGCTGTCAGATCCCAGACTGCCAGATCCCAGGCTGCC